>NW_027281003.1:0-77500 GCF_046629955.1 Centroberyx affinis | reverse complement strand
TGACAAGGACATGGCACTTGATAGCTCCTGACACGGTGAGAAGGCAGGGGTTGAAATCCTCGGTAGATTTGATGCTGTTGAACAAATGGCGGGTCATTGGTTTGCTCATTATGGAGTGCCGTGCGGTGTCACTGCGCATGAGTGTGGCTGGTTGCCTATAATTGAGCAGCACTATTCATTAGAAGTGAGGGCACTTCACAATAATCATGTCACTGTTTGGACTCCTGTCACAGCCAGCACATGTTCAGCTAGGCCTCCAGGGCCGGCTTGTCAGTTGGCGTCATCTGTACTGGCACACACACACAAGCACCCTCACAACAACACACACGCATGCACTCACATACACACAGACGCATGTAAACACACACCCACACACACATAAAACACGCATGCACACATTCATCGTGCACATGCATAATTAGACACATATAGTATGCATGCACATTCTCATACACAAACACTCCCACACTCCATGTTCTTGTCATAAGGGGGATGCACATTAAAGGATGATACCGCTGTTTTTTTAAGTGTGTGCCAATCGTCTAGGTTGCCTCTCTCCTTTACAGTCTTCCTGCTGGTTTCTGCACACGGTCAGCATAGTAGGAGATATCAGGGCTCATTTTCCTCCCTTCAGAATAAGCCATTTGCTGTCATTCGTTCTTGTATAGTATGAAAAACAGCTTGAAACTTGAAAATTGCCCAAGCTAGATAATCCATCACAGTTAACATGAAGCCTTAATTTGATTTGTCACAGCTTCTGTTTTATCATAATTTCATTTTGCCCAAGTGGAGTGTTTTCATATCAGTGCATGCATTATGTTGCGCTCTGCTTTGCGTCAATCACCTGACACCCACATGAAGTAATGGAAGTCTTAGCCAGGAAATAATTCCTCAAAAACATGTCACCTCGAGGCATCCTGGTGGCTCAGTTGGCTAAGGCCCATACTGTGTAGAGTTGTTGGTGTCGAATCTGGTATAGCACCTTTGTCTCTCCCAATCTTTCCTGACTCTCTCCAAATGTGTACTGTCAAATAAAGGCTAAAATGCCCAAAAAATAATGAGAGTCCCCAAAGTGACACCTTACAAACTTTACTGTCACATGTCTTCTTATTTGGGGCATCATTGTTAGCCAGGACAGCAGTTAATTTCAAGCTAGGTTTGACACCATAAAGTTTACATTTTAAAAGTAGACAGTAGCAAATGGACTATAACTCTAAATGACATCGGTATTCTCCTTTTAATAGTGGTAGCTGTAGCAGTCAACACTTGCACACAGACATACACACACACACACACACACACACACACCATTATTACTAAAGTACATCCTGGGTTAGACACTGCACACTACATAAATCCCCTGGTATCTCTTACACACCCCTCAATGTTCGCATATAAAATCCCCTAAGAAGAAAAGTTGGTGCTAGTCCAATATCAATATACGCCTTTTTTCACTATGATTAGGGAAGTTAATACATGGTTACTGCCAAATTGTTTCTGAAAGAGAGCTGTCAGCTGTAATGGATCAAATTTCAGTTGATTTGCGGTATTTATTGAATTTGAGTGAAATGAATGGGTGGATTTCTCTCTCTCTCTTTGTCTCTCTCATATTGTTCATAAATCTTAATATATTTTGTATTTCTTCTGTTTTGTGTCTTTCTGCTTTATTCCACTGCTCTCTTTCTGTCTGCCTCTCTCTCTCTCTCTCTCTCTTTGTCTGTCTCTCTCTCTCTCTCTGTCTCTCTCTCACTCTCTCTCTCTCTCTCTCCCTCTCTGTCTCTCTCTCTCTCCCTCTCTCCCCCTCTCTCACTGCTGCAGTTGTTTAAGGAGGAGCTGACCCAGGTGAAGGAGGGCATGAAGCACATCAATGATCTGGCCCACCAGCTGGCCATCTCTGATGTCCATTTGTCGATGGACAACGCCCGCACCCTGGAGCATCTCAACAGCAGATGGAAACTGCTTCAGGTAGTGTTTGCTGCCAGGTCTCCGCTGCCCACTTAACATTGTCAACAGTCTCGTCTCCATTGGTCACACTCAAAGCGGGTGTAACGGGCTGATCCTGTGTGTATTGTCTGTCCACGCGCAAGTTGAGGCTTGAGAAGGGTTTACTTTAGGCTTTCATGGAGCTCACACCTCAGGCTTCGTGCAGCTTTGTACTACACCTCCCTACACTAGGGGATGAGGGGGATGAAGGGCTGTGTATGTGATGATGACCTTGATCAGGGAGTGTGTGTAAGTTGGTAGTCAATACCCAATTCTCCTAATTTCCCCGCAGGAATTATTCAGGTTGCACTTCATTAGAGGCTCAAACCACCATGCTCTGTGCACCCTTTGGCTGCTGGCAAAGCCTCTATATGCAATATCAACAACTTTCCACTTCTGTTCAACTCATGACAGTTGTCAGGCAAATAGCTGGAACCCAAACGTTATGATTATTCATCAGAATGTTTCAGAATTATTATGTATGGTCATTGCACAGACATAATTACTGGTATTTTCACATAGTGTGAGCTGGAATGAATGAACGGGAGTGATAAGTACAGTGGCATGGCATGAATAAAGATGTAAACCCATGCACTCATCATTATGAGCTGCTTCAAGCACAGTTCACCACACAACATGAATTCATATTTCCATAACCTTAATTCAAGGAGGAGGGCAAGTCTTCAGTGAATCCAAGGCGCTCTTATCTCTTAGAGTCCTTTAAATTTTTCAATAGCGAAGTGCCTTGGTTTCATTGGAGACTTTCTCTCTTCACTTGGTTGAATGTATGCATGCATTCTCCAATGAACATTGCTGTAACTAATGCAGCTTTGCTGCTAAGACTGCATTCTTTAAGGTCCTTTAAGCACTACAGGATCCACTCAGTCTTCACTAAACCTCATCTCAAAACACTATGTTGCCGCTAGATAACCTTCACAACAGCGTCTCCACAGCCTCCCCTATGTGGCCTCTTTATGAAGTTTGAATTGCCACACAAGCTCATCCTCCTCTCTATCTTGCTCGATCTTTCTCAGCATGATGATTTCAACGTTCCTCCAACAATTCCGACACCTTAACTATCTGAAAACTTAACCACCATATCCACTTTTGCGCGCTCGCTCTTCCCCGGCTCTTATGCTTATCGTATCTCATCCCCGGCCCTCGACAACCTTATATTCCAGGGTTCAATTCCTGTGCGGTCGTTGTGCTATCTGCACCATAAGTTAGAGAGAGACAGAGCGGGCACAGAAGAACAGAGCAGTGTATGAGAGATCTGTAAACCAGTGCTTTTCTGTGGTCTCTCTGAGTGCAGATATAAAGTCGATTACTGAAACAACAAACTTTAGCCCATGGACCCCAAGTGAAACTTATTGGATTGTTCAGAGCAACTGCTCAGAGCAAGACGGAGTCAGCAGAAAATGAGTTAGGTAGAGTCTCCCTCTCTTTTTCTCCCTCACCTCATCTGTTCTATTTTGTTTTGTCTTGCGCTCGTCCCCATTTTCCTATCTCTTTTTTTTAATTTGGCTCAATTCAATAAGCTGCACTGACCTGGCATCTCGCTATCTTTTAGTGCCAAAGCAAGAAGAATGGAGCAACCTTTCTCTTTGTCTCTCTCTTTCTGTCCTGTTTTCCTCTTAATTAAAGTGATAAATGCTAAATCCCAGTGCCGTCCTGTGCCCTGTTGGTTCTGGCTGCTCTGACGCCAGTGGAATGTATTTCCAAGTTTGATTTCCTAATATTTTTCGATCTTGGATAATTCAGTCATTTGTCTTCCTTATGGCAGACTAAATTGCCTGTACAACAAATAGATTGTACAACACTCCTCAGTTGGCAGTGACATCTCCACGCCACAATGAAAATGCTCTGTATTAATCCCAACCAGTCTGCATGTGGCTTCAGATTATATTGCTTGATTTTTTATTTTTTTTGGCAAGGGTGCAATGATTACATTGTATACATTGAGGAACGATAACTTATTACATCTAATTTACATCGAACACGTCACGGCTCATCGCCTGTGGTTTTCTTTTAAGTCTAAACGACCTCAGTCTCCTTTTCTTCCTCTCTCTCTCTCTCCCCTTCTCTCTCTCTCTCTCTCTCTCTCTCCCTCTCTCTCTCTCTCTCGCTCAGTGGATTTACCTCCCATTGTTTGAGGAGGTGTTTCAACGTCCAGCTGACAATAATTTATGTGCCAAATCCAATACCTCCCAAATAAACCAGGATTAGGCAGACCAAATCCCATTTTGCGGCCACCATAACTGATGAGAAACGTTGTTACAAAGGCAACTGCAAACTTCATTTTGTCAACTCGGTTTCCATGCTTATTGACACATGTGAGCCAAGCAGCTCCCCCCTTTTCTTTCATTCTGCCCTCCCACCAGCTCTCCTCCATTCTGACATCGCAACAAGACATCATTGTCCTCATTTCGAGTGATATATTATTTTATAAACTCTGTCGTCATTTCCCACCTGCTGCTCTTCAAAGGCTTCCAAAGGCCTTCAAGAGGGGCAGCAGAGGGAAAGACATTATTTATATTCTGTAGTTACCTAACGGAGGAGAAGCAGGTGGTGTGTGCGCGTGCATTTCTATTGTGGGGATTTGTGATAGACGAAAGAGAGGGATCAACGGCGCGATTCCCTTTGATTTGACTCAATGTGTGTGTGTGTGTGTGTGTGTGTGTGTCTCCACAGGGTTCCATAGAAGAGCGGCTGAAGCAGCTCCAGGATGCTCACAGAGACTTTGGCCCTGGATCGCAGCACTTCCTCTCCAGTAAGGGGCCTCTTCCTCTATTTGAAGTTGGTGCCTCATGTCGCACCAATCTGTGCCATTCTGTGCCAAGGCACGGTCTCAGAGGGTGTGGGAATGGAAACGAGGTTAGGTGTGCTACAGTTTTTGTGATAGGGGAATGCCGCTCGTGTGTGTGTGTGTGTGTGTGCGTGTGTGTGTGTGTATCTGGGTTGGAGGTGGAGCTGGTGGGCTTTCTTCCTTTGTCTTCATCAATTGCAGCAGACTGGTGCGATAAGCATCCCCACTGATGTTCATCACAACACACAGTGATTGCTCTCATTTGAACAGAGATAGATATTTGTGAATTCTGTCTCTTCTTTTTACCTGCTGCTCTTCAAAGGCTACGGAGGGATAGCAGGGGAGAAAAAATGTGATTTGTATTGCCTAGGTTAAACTGATGAAGAAACTGAAGAACTGTGCATTGCTGAGTTTTGTGTGAGAGTGTGTGTGTGTGTGTGTGTGTGTGTGTGTGCCTGCTGTCCTCACCAACCCCATCCAGTTTTGCTGCTGTCACGCTGGCTCAGAAATGCCACACTGGGGCTTATATAGCGCTCCACTGCCAGCTCAGCCTGCTACACCCTGCAGGAATGTCTGGGTCTGCATTTTTATGTGTCTCTACATCTGTTTGTCTGTGTTTAAGTAAATTGTTTGATATAAGACATGTTAGACGCATGGATCTGGTTGTGGGAGTACTTGGATCTATGTCTTTGCGTGTATTTTCCATAAAAGCAGATGCACAGAGTACAGCCTGTGTGTCAAAATACCATAATGGACAATGATATGGTGTGGGTGTCTGTGGGGGCGCGTGTCTGTGTCTCTGCATGCGTGTGCCTCTGTATCCGTCTTTGTGTGTGGGTGCGTGTGAGTGTGTATCTTCGGCCTCTCGCTTCTTTTAGTGCAGTGTGTGTCCTCTCTCATCCCCCCGCTGAACCCCCTATGGTTCCGATTGGAGGGCTGCTAAAACGCTGCAGTCACCCGGTCTCACGGACTCCTCTACCCCCCGTAATCTATTAGCGCACGCCAAGCACCCCAACACTCTCTGGAAACCCAGCACAATGGCCTGTGTGTTTGGCTTTACTGCACCTATTGTGGACCGGAGCACCGCTGTTAAGATGGTCTGAATGGTCACGCTGTCAGGGACAATGTGCACAATGCCTTTTCATGCTTGACACGGCTATTTTACAATTGATTTCGTCTCTCTGTGTGTCTGCGCAGGTTCAGTGCAGATACCATGGGAGCGTGCCATCTCCCCAAACAAAGTGCCCTATTACATCAAGTAAGTTCATCCAGAGGGTCAGTGTGGGGATTATGGCAATGCTGTTCCTGTATGTCTGTTTGTGCATCAGTATTTCACCCAAGTTGTTTCATGGCAGGTTGGAAAGGCGTCTTAAATAGCATCTACTGTAAATCTCTCTCAAAACACAAAGATAAGATTAGATAATGGGGGGAAACACAGGTGTGTATTCATATCAAAGACCCCTAATTTAGTACACATTAGAGCCACAGACCTCCATTTGATGATATCTTGTCTCTTGGACCCAAATCTGAGAATATTTTTTATCGTTACGATTTTGTACAGAATTCCAAGACAGATAACAGTGAAACTATGACCAAAATACTAATTCTTCTACATTCTCTGACTAACTTTTTGTAAATAGAAAAAAAGTAGGTGGTTATGCTCAGGTGAAGGTCAGTCGTAACGCAGATGCAAGAATCAATGTATTGTAAACTAGAAAAATGGGAAAATAATTCTGCACTGCAAATAAAGCCAGGACAAAAAACTTTCTTTAGTTCAGAAAAACAAATTCATTGCATAAATGCCAAACTTAAAGGTGCAAGTGAAAAAAGGAATGTATGTACAAAGGAACTATGGAGCAAACATTTCAGCTACGACCCTGAAAAGAGACACCACACAATAGCCACTCCACAGGTAGATGAGACAGTTGACAGCAGCGGTGTCCACACTTTCCATCCTGGTACAAGTGTTTAAGTAGCCAACAAGAACAGGTTATTTTTTCACTTGCACCTTTAAGTTGGGCACTTATGCAATAAATTAGTTTTTCTGAACTAAGGAAACTTTTTTATCCTAGCCTTTCATTTGCAGTGTGAGGAATTATTTCCCCATTTTTCTAACTTCTCGTAAATGAAATAATGGTGAAGTTTAACGACTCATCAATTTGCTGGGGACCCCCTGGAACCCCCTCAAGGACCCCTGGTGGTCCCCTGACCCCAAGTTGAGAACCACTGCGTTAATGTATTTCCATTTGTACCAGTCCATTTGTACAGGGGAATTCAAAGGCAATATTGGAAAAAGCTCTTTCTTTGAATGCAGACCTTTGTATTGAGTGACCATGAGAGAGCACATAAATACTAACTATCACAGAAGAACTCTATTGAACTACTGTAAGCCCTGCTTGCCGTGCCAGCCATCTATTTATCCATTTACCTCATCAATACCCTTCCCCCTTTAGCGTGCCGCTGGGTTATCAATGAACTATGCATGTGCGTGCGTATGTGTGTGTATGCATGTGCGTGCAGGTGTTCATGGTGTTTGTACATGTGTGTACATGTTTGTAAGTGTGTGTTTTTGTACAGTTTATCCCTCTACAAACGATGTATTTATTTTCTTAATCACTTGCAGTAGAACCTCATGGGCCTCGTTTCGCCCCCTGCTGTCTGCCACTTAATTCTTTATGGGCTGTATAACTGGACCACTGGGGGAGGGGGGAGGCGGGGGGGATATCTGACAGGCACTCCACTGGGCACCAATCAATGAACACTCACACAGGTAATGATGAGTGCTGCCCAAAATGGCCCCCAGGCCCTGGCAAACTTCCTACTTTGGGGTTTCTCTCATTTATTTCGTTGTGCTTGTCTTTTATTTATTGGATATCGTTTTTCATGGTGCATTTTCTCTGCGCCGAGTGTGCTCACGGAGCCAGTGTGCTGCGTGGGCTAGAGGGATGCTGTAACTGTGCGCGTGTGCATGTATGCTTTTGTATGTGTGTGGGGAGGGATTTAATGAAGTGTTCATGTAGTGTCTCTGTATGAAGCCTGTACAGGCAGTATGTCAGTGCATAGGGCAGTAGAGGTACATAGTGGTGCGATGCAGCGACTTTGATGCCTGAATCCTTTATCATGTTTTTGACGTAAGTCTACTCTTGACAGGCCTGAGATCTTTTGTAAACAATGTTTACTCTACCCTGCTCCCTCCCTTCCTCTCATTTCTTTCTCTCTCTCTTACTTACTGCCCTCTGATCTCTCTCCTTTTACTGCCTGCCTCGGCTGCCTCGGCTGCCTCTCTGCTCGTTTTTGTACTCTATTTTAGCTTGATCTTTTGGCCTGCAGATTTGTACCTCCTTTCTGTTTTGCTTCACAAACTCTTCTGCCTTTATTTCATTGTTATGTCTGTTTTCTTACCTCCTAGCCATCAGGCCCAGACAACGTGCTGGGACCATCCAAAGATGACGGAGTTGTACCAAGCACTGGGTGAGTAAGGAGACAATTAAAGCATCCTCTGAGTCACGCTCATTCGCCCAAGACCCCCACTGGGCTGCAGCAGCACCGGCAACGCAGATCCACCGGGCTTCTGCTCTGAAGGCCCCATCACACAGCTCATTAAGGGCCCTGTATTTCAGACACCTCAGGGACTACAATGCCACTGTCATTAACCTACGAGGCCCAATTTGCCAGCGCTGTGATTGCTTTTTGCCTAGCCTTTAATTAATTGTGATTAAACAACATCATGTGTCTTACTGTTAATCTGATCTGACACTGGGAGCTCGCGGAGGAGATAGCCACGCTCTCGCATACACACATTCACAGGCACATACGCATACATTCCAGACGCGCACACGCACGTGCGTGTGCATCGACACATGCACAGATAACATTAGCACTGCAGTATAGCCCATGCGATATGTAGTCGCGCTAATGACACTTGCGATGATGTGATAAACAGGAGGAAGACGGGGAGAGGCGGGGGTGGAGGGCAGATAGGGTGGTCTAACTCCTTCGCTGTAGGACGGAGTGGTGCGGGATGGGTTTGTTTTCTCTCATCTTCTCATTTACTCTAATCTCTTTCTATCTCTCTCTCTCTCTCCCCCTCTCCCCCCTCCATTAGCGGATCTGAACAACATAAAGTTCTCTGCATACAGAACAGCCATGAAGCTACGGCGAGTACAGAAAGCGCTGAGACGTACGTATTTCATCCACAGTGTTTATAGCTGTAACACGGGAATGGCTGGTTAAGTGATGTACTGTTATCGGCCACCGTCATCAATCCTATATGACATGCTGTCTTCAGGGAGCAGATACTGCGATTAGCTGTGGCGTGCATTTTTTTATCCGGTTGTTGAAGGAATCTTAAATCCCCTCTACACTATTTAGAAATATAATCGAAAACCTCCTACTTTCCTCTCTTGGGTTGATCAATAGTTTCTATCAACCCAGGAGTAGCTACAGCCACTCGACCACTGGATTCCTCCCCCATTTCCATCCATTAGTGCCTGGATCATTGTCATGCTGGGTAATTAGAGCTATTAATTGGTCCATTTGACTTACAATAGGAAAGGCAATTAGACTGTGCCGCATGGATGAGGCATATACGTGTGCCCCTTCAGGGTCACGGCTCCTGGTTTATCCTGCTCTCTCTATCCCTCACTACCGCTTTCCTGCCTGTTTATGATTCTTCCATTCTTTCTCCACACCTCCAGTCCTTTTTTTTCTTATCCCTCACTTTCCTTGTCCTCTCGATTTCTCGCTGCTTCCAACCCTACCTTTCTTTCTCTCCTTCCCTCCGTCCATCTCTACCCCTCCATCTCTTCCTACTGTACATGATCTGCTGTGCTCTAACCCCCACCGACCCCCAGATCAGCCTCATGGCCATTGCCTTGCTACAGGCGGCCAATATCGTCTTTCACACTTGTCTCCATTCATGTTCACCCGCTCTCCTTCTCTCTCTCTGCTGTATCTTGCACCCCCCCCCCCCCCTCCACCCTCTCTTCCTGTCTTGTCTCGGCATGCTTGGACCGCTGAGAAAAGCCTCCCACTCTCCATTCCTCTCTCTCTGTGCTTCTTTCTCCTCCGCTCTCTTATCTCACCCTCTTCTAGTCTGCTAGTCGATATCGTTACAAAAATTTAATTGCCATCCTGCCATAATAACTGCAGAATTCTCTCTATTTCTACTCTGTACACTTTGTGAATGATTGAGCAATGCTGTATGAGAGCCCATCTGAAATGCATTTTTGTGTGATTCTCTCCTAACCCTGAGAACACTCCAGCTATCTCCTCTCTCTGTGCTGCCTCATTATCGTGCTATCCAATTATACCTGGCATCAGAGGACACCCTTTTAGCTCCACTCCTTGGGATGGGCCTTCAAATTAGTTTAGAAGAGCGAAATCGAATTTGTGTCACTCCTCTTGAAACATCTGGCACGGCTTAAGTGGGTAAAAAGGTGAATAAGCACTGCTATCACCCGATGCTCTCATTTGCTGGTGAGGATGGGGGGTATGGTGCTTTGTGTGTGTGTGTGTGTGTGTGTGTATGTATGGGCCTATGGTGTTTGTGCTTGAGTGTGTGTGTGTGTGTGTGCATAGGCTTGTGAGCCTCTATGCTTGGTTGTAATCTCAAAATTTCCTAGTGCTCAGCTGCATACAGATGAGTTCATTGTTCTCACGTGTCTATGTACCTCACTGCGTATGCATGTGGATTTACAAATTATTTGTCTGTGTGTGTGTGTGTGTGTGTGTGTGCTCAGTGGATCTGGTGGCGCTGGGCAGCCTGGGGGAGGTGTTCCGGGAGCAGGAGCTGCAGCAGGGGGAGCATGTGATGGACGTGGTGGAGGTGATCCACGCCCTGACGGCTCTGTACGAGCGGCTGGAGGAGGAGAGGTCCATCCTGGTCAACATCCCCCTCTGTGTGGACATGTGCCTCAACTGGCTGCTCAACGTCTACGACAGGTGGGTGACCTGGGCAGAGATGTGCTCTCACTCTAGCAAGCACCATAATGTAACCATGTCAAATAAAAAAAAAAAAAAAAAAACATGTCACAGAGTGGAAAAACCTTTGAGTGGAAAAAAAAAAGTAGATTCAAACCTGCATACATACATTTTATATGAACACACAGGTTCACTTACACTGCATGTGGACACACACAGAGTTACGATTTGTAATCTTGCCCCGCTGTAAACAATTACCATAAAAACAATTTTAACCAATTCGATACAGTCCAAGGACAACAGTCTGTTTGTGTATTGATGTAATTGCTTCAGTGGTTTGTTGCACAGGGATCTATAAAGGACCAGCATGGCTGCAGCTCCAATAACGGAGTCCAGGCAGAAGGCCAATCATCCCCTCTGAGACACAGTAGAAACAAATCCTCTTTCACACTCTGTCCATTCACATTCACCCCCTCTTTGCTTTTGATTGACCATCTTTTGCTCCCACTGACGATAAATACAGTGAGCACGAATGCGGAAATACAGGAATAACCTCTTGAATGCTGTAAATTTGCTCGGTGGCTCTTAACTACTTGCTGCTAATGAGGGAAAATCAGAGTTTTTACACTCCACATAAATTTCAGTAATTACTTTTTGTTTTCCAATAAACAGTGCTGCCGAATCGAGGTATGTGTGTGTGTGTGTGTGTGAGCGCGTGCGTATTAGTGTGTGCGTATTTGTGTGTGAGTGTGTGCATGTGCGCATGTGCACTTGAGTACAGCGTATCCCAGTGCGTGTGTGCATGTGTGTTTGCGTATTGTGTGTGTGTGTCCTCAGCTCCTCCAGAGGGGTGTCACACTGGCAGGGTGTGCAGGAGTGACGTGTCCCCTGGGGAGCGGCACTGGGGTACATATTGAAGATGGCATGCGGCACACTGCAGAAAGTGTGTGTGAGAGGTGCTGACAGCCAGTCCTCCCCATGTGTTCCCCGGGTCTCCTGGGCGCACTCCAGCTCTGAGTCTAATAGCGGGGAGAGACAGTAATGCTCTATTACGACTTCTCATGTTTCTTCGTATGACTCTAATGTCCTGGCCTGACTCTAATGGTTTGGCGTGAGTAATGTTTCACTTCCTCGTGTTATGTCCTCGTGGCAAATTAAAAACTGCTGCACGTTGCCCCTACTTTGTCTTTCATCCCATTCAAAACGCATAGTCTCTCGCCATCCAGCTCTGAAATCTGAACTCACTCTATGATTCAATTTTATACTCCGTGGATCTGATGTTCCCTGATGAGTTCTTCATTTCTCAGTTAGCGATTCAGATGAAGGTTCGATAAGCCCGTGTCTCTTCAGCTGGGCGGTAAAAATCTTCTAGACTGTGTTGTAAACTCCCACTGCGCTGCTCTGTGCCGGTGTGTTTGCCTCTCAAATCCAGCCCTTCCCTCTTCCCCTTATCCCCCTACCCTTCACCTCCAGCCAGAAAAATCAAACATGACCCATTTATGCTCGGGTCAGGGCACAACAGCGTCCGATTCACTGGCCTTGCTACTGGCCAGTGATCAGACTATTTATTCAGTTGGGGACGGCGTTTCTGATCCTGACAAAATACTTGTGTGTGTGTGTGTGTGTGTGTGTGTGTGTGTTTTTCCCTAAGTGACATTGTGATATATGTGGGCTTATTGCTCTTCTGGTCATATACCCATGGACATAACACTTCATCAAGTCCCTGTAGTGACTTTAGTTACTGTGGGTGTTCTCTAATACAATTTCACACTATGGCACTGACCTGTGCTGTACTGCCTTGACCCACATAATTCCTCCACACATTGTCCCTCCTGGCAGGGCTCAACCAACTTGTGAATATATAACTAAGACACAGTACACCTCAGTTTGAGATAATTCACTGTTCAAAAACTGTAACCCTGCAATTTTTCTTTTTTCTTTTTTTTTTTTTTCCACTAGTGGTCGGAACGGGAAAATGCGTGTTCTCAGCTTCAAGATGGGGTTGGTGAGCTTGTGCAACGCAGACGTCCAAGAGAAGTACAAATGTGAGTGTGACGCTCGCTCATGTGCCTAATGCATCTCTTCAACTGCAAACAATGGGCCAAGACAAAACGTCCCTGATTGCCAGCATTACATAAAGACATCTACTTAGTATAATGGAGGAAATTACTCTGCTGCCATAATGGAGAAAGCTCTCTTTACTTCTACAAAGTACACCGGAGGCCTTAAAAGCAGGATGGCCTGCCAAAGACACCATGCATGCGGACACTCTCTCTCTCTTTCCCTCAGCCTTTCTTCATTTAACTCCACAACCCTCAACTAGCAAAGAGCTCAGGCATTCACTGCCTCCTTTTTTCGATTTTCAATTATGCTATAATATTTCATTGGTGCTCAGCTCCAGAGTAGGAGGGTTTTTACTGTTTCTTTGTATCCCCAGTTTACGAGTCGGCCTGTAAATATAGGTAAAATGGAGAGTGAGAATTGGAACTGTGAGTAGTTGGACCCAGATCAGCGTGTAGCTGGATACCAGTTTTCAGACAATGCTGCCGAACCCGTGCCAGGCTTATTCACACTTGGCACGCCATCTGTGTCAGCTCATAAAGACTGAATGGCAACAGATTTGCACTCACTGTAATGGTCCTCGAGGTGCATCAGCCTTCTTTTTCTGGGTTCAGGTAGGCTTTGCAGCTTGTCTCTGTGACTGATCCCATTTTTGCCACCTCCATACTTTGGTCAAATACTATCTACAAATAGTTATTTTTCTGAAGCATTTGCATCAACAGACTTAGTGTCACAGTTGGTTGGGGTTTACCGCATCAGGACCAGTGCTGGGCTCATAACTTGAAAAAAATGATATTTTTCTCATTACTCATTTCAAAAGTAACATTATTACTTTACTTATAGCTCTATAGGAGCAGCAATTTGTTATACTATCCATTATTTGACTTGCCTGTTACACCACCCAACGTTGGCAGTTCCAACATCCTCTTACCTTCAAGCATCAGGAAACTCTCAACCTTCCCTGTGTGTTTTTGTGTGAATGATCAGAGTAACCAAATAGCATTGATATCTAATGTTATATTCAGCCCTTTGCTCGATAAAATCAAAGCAGTTGGGTGCTGAGAGATTGTCGATTGTCTGTCCGCTGCTTCTGGAGCCACATGTGCTCCTGCTGATTGAATCCTGCCAGACACCGGCTCCCCTACTCTGTCTCCTTTTCTGCTTCCCAACTGTCTCAATAAATAAAAAAAAATGTGGGTGGACTGCTTGAGTCAGCTGAAAGGATGATGACTAATTTCGACTATGATTAATGATAATAACAAAACAAACTGGAGGATGGAGGTTGGATAATTCAGCTTCAGTGTGATAATTAGAGGGGGTGATGACAAAAGTAACAACTTATTTGTTTCTAAGAGTGGAGATAGAAGTGTGCATCAACCCAAATAGACTTCATTAGATTGCTTAACCAAAAACACTGAACTTCAGAACTAAAACTGAACTAAAACGTATTTTTTTAATTGGTAACTGTTACTGTAAACTGAAATAGTGATTTGTTACACTACTCGTTATTGGGTAGTAAGTAATAAAATGACTGTAATGTTCTTACCATATAACACTGAACCCCACTCATCTATGTAGGCTGTTTACAAATCCTGTTTGACCCAGGTCTCAGCTCATTCAAGAGACCCCCTGCTGGTTTAGACACATCTAAATGAGATGAATCCTCCACTTAACTACTCACCTGAGTGTGTTTAGTTCACTGGGAGGTTTACAACATTGCAGGCTGTTTCTTTCAGATCTAATAGGCCTATATAGAGTCTCCATAAAACATGGCTAGCACTCGTACAGCTCTATCTGAACCTTCTAAAAGGTTTCGCCCTCTGAAACACACCTCAGCTCTGGTTATCAGGAATACATAGAGGAGTCTGTTTAACATGCAGGTGTTAGTGCTGACTGTCGTCCCTGTAAGGGTGAATGAGTACACAGAGGGAGGCATGCAGGGGACAGTGTCCTGTGCTTCTTATAGTGGCATTGTGCAGCACCTTCACACGCCTGTCAGCATCCATCTCCTCAGTGACAGGCAGAGTCACGACTGCCCCGGTGAAGGCCTCATTTAAATCCTGACAAGACTCCACTTATGCAGCTCTTTCATCTCCAAGTAGACCAGCCAGGCCGCCAATACTGATTTTTCCTCTGTATCTGTATTTCATGAAAATGATTTTATTCAACAGCACTGTCTCTATTTTTAGCAAAGCTTGTTGTCTGAAATGTATGAGTCATTATTTCAAAATACAGATTCCACTCTAAAAATGTTGCTGTTTTGTTGACAAAAGTCTGTAATGTAAATGATATGGCATGATGAGTTTTTGTATTCATGCCAGCAATCATTTTGCAAGAAATATATTTTCCAAATTGTGGATGCCTGGTTTTGAAATGAAATTTTAAATTAAATGGAATGAGATTTTAAATTACATTTAGAATATCACAGATGTACAGCCACAGACATGTAACAATAAATACACGGGCCCTGATTCAACAGTTAGATGTGGCGGAAAAAATACATACAGGTGTGGTGATAATGTGCATGCAAATAACTGATTTTTCATGCATACAAAGGCAGTGAACAATTGATGCTGTTACAGTCACTGGTGTATTTAAAGAGTAGTTACTGCAGGTTTGATACGTTGCTGTGTTTGTTTCCTGGTGGCTGCAGACTTGTTCCGTCAGGTGTCTGGTCCTGGAGGTCTGACAGACCAGCGTCACCTCAGCCTGCTGCTCCATGAAGCCATCCAGATCCCCCGCCAGTTGGGTGAGGTGGCTGCCTTCGGGGGCAGCAATGTGGAGCCCAGCGTCCGCAGCTGCTTCCGCGTGGTGAGGACACACGCATATACACAACCACACACATATAGACACCTGTTTGTGTGCAATTTGCAGTTTGCCACGCACATGCACACATACTATGCACGATGGGTGCAGATCATATCAGAGCCCTCTGGATGACGTTATACAGCTTGTCCACCCCATCTAACAGTGCAATATGCTTTGTGGGCATTCTCAAACTGGATAAGTACTGCATTAACAAACACAAAACTTTTAGCTCTATCTTGGTGTTCTATCTTGGTGTTGATCCATTCTGGAGACCAATCAGGATTGCATAGTTACTGTACATTGTAACACCAAGACTTGACAATGCTAGTTTCAAAGCTTGAATCAAAAGCTTGATTGCTCACATGAGAATTTTGAAGGCAGCTTGCCAACGCATTTATTCAAAGTATTATAATGATGCATAGCGGAAATGGAATGCTCCAAAGCTACTAATGTATTAATTAGTTTATAGGAAAATGATGTACACCCTCCAACTAATAAGAATTAAGTGCCCCACCTCTGCCAAGACAGCACTACTGATGCAAGAGCAGAAGTTTGAAAGCGGAAACTTGGATGGCAAAAGCAAATGTTGGCCTTTGGATGCTTTCCATCAAAGCCTGGGTATGAAAATAATAATGATCTCAAACTAGGAAGCTGTCAGCTATATGCAGCCCATTGTGTTTTATTGACTGCAGCTCAATATGACTTGAAGAGTTCTTTAAATGCACCATCTCAGGAAATAGACTAATGGTCAAGATATGATCCTAACTGATGAAGCCCTACCCACTCCACATATTTTCAGAGCGTTGCCTTGCATAGATGCAGATATTACAGTGCTTTAATATTGCATAGACATTGCTTTTAATGCACATAAAACACAGTTGGTGGTGGATAATGCATGATATTACCAACCATACAAGTGAAATGGAAAAGTTGCTTATGGAATATGACGGTTGTGGCCAACCAGTCAAAGACTAAGAGCCAAACAAATTGCTGTGGTATTGCAAAGAGCCACATCATGTATCTACACACAGGCACACAAACACACTCCCTCTCTCTCACACACACACACAATGAAAATATAACAATTTACAATACCTTCCAATAACAGAATATTTTCATGTGACAAAAGTTTTTATCTTACCATGCATGTTGCTGCTTTTGACTCAGTGGGACTTCTGGCATTCCTTGCCTTCAACAATCCTCTTTAAATCTGGCTTGTATTCAGTTGTGGCCACTGGAAGCAAGTCTTTCACATGTGTGTCAGTAAGAACAGATCAATGCTTTGATTTCACATGTTTCAGGGTAGAAAACACAGACTCACAAACGTATGTTGACCCAAACATTGAGAGTAGCTTGAGCGCAGCCCGTTTGACATTGGGATATTTTTCCATTGGCACAGTTTTCCAGAACTCAAGGGTCCCTTCCCTCAGAACAGATTTCAGTCTGTCATCCTCAGAAAGTTCAATCATCTCCATCTGAGACGTTGCTTCGTCTGTGACTAGCGGGGCTTTTAAACAGTCCGTCTCCACAGTAAAAGGGTCAAGGAGGAAAGTAATCTGTTGCCTTTTCAGCTGTAGATCATGGAATCGGGCCGCAAAACTTTCCTGAAGGTTTTCAAGCAGTGTTGCATATCGGGCTGTTTCCATTTTCAGGACGGTTGCTTGTCCGCTTGCTTTTAGCAGAGAGGGAAAATGCGCTAATTCTCCCTTTTGAAGATGTGTCTTAAACAGCTTGAGTTTGCTGACAAACGCGAATACACTTTGCACCAGGTCAGGCAGCATTTTTAACTTCCTCTGTAGATCCAGGTTCAGTCTGTCCAGATGACACAGCATGTCTACCAAAAAGGCCAAATCCAAAATCCACTGAGGGTCTGAGAGCTCAGGATATTCCTTGTTCTTCTCTTCCATGAACAGTTTCACAGCATCCAAAAGATCAAAGAAGCGAGAAAGCCCTTTACCTTTAGAAAGCCACCTCACAGTAGAGCAGCAGGTCTCCGGGAAGCCCTTGGTCGAATTCAGCAATGAGATTCTTGAATTGTGTGTGGTTAAGAGCATGTGTGCGAATATAATTGACGATTTCCATCACAGGCTTCATTGCTCCTGATGAATGATGCAGTGGAAAGTCCAAAACTCGGGAAATGTGTTGTCAGCTTTACTTAAACCCGTTCACAGATTCGACCATAGATGGCGCTCCATCCGTGGCTATTGCCGTTAGTTTCGGTAATGGCAGATTTGCTTTCACAAACACATCTGTCATTGTTTCTTTCACATCGATGCCATGGGTTCTGTCCTTTAATGGTACGATATCAAGGAGTTCTTCTTTTATTACACAATATTACACAATCAAAACGGACCGTGCAAATATTGCCAACTGAGGCTTGTCTTGTATATCAAAAGACTCATCCAATGCGCCACTGAAATACTCACATTTTTGAAGATCAGAATGTAGTTGTGATTCAGTGGCTTTGTTTATGTTTGATATTCTGTGTTCAACAGTGTGGCGTGACAGTTGGACATCTGATACCATTCGTTTCAGTTTGTCATTTTCTGGAGACAAGATTTTAACAACATCACTGAGGCATTTTTTTCCAAACTCGCCTTCAATGTATGGCTTTTTAGCACGGGCAATGTTCCACGCCACTTGATATGATGCAAGCGTTACTGTCTCTGAATGCTTGGCAAATTTTCGGAACAACTGAGTCTGTTTTTCTGCCTGACTTTTCAAGGTGTTTAATTTGTGCTTGTGAAGTTCAGCACCTTTCGGGAATTCCTGGTCGATGTTAGCATGGAGTGAGCTGAAATGGCGCTGTAGATTTGAAGCCTTGAAATATGCTAATGACGTCTGGCATATCAGGCAGAATGGCTTGCCATTACAAAAAAATATAAACTCTCCCACTCTTCTAAAGACGTCCTGTGTTCGTCTTCACATTTGCGCTTACTTTTACATTTCCCTGCCATTTTTAGAGCGAACTTGCCTTAAAAGAAAATGTTGGGATGCTCAACAGCAAAATCACCGCAAAGTTTGGGGTTTTTTTCCATTTCCAAGGTGATTGGTTCGCTGGCATGTTTTTTTTTTAATTTCCAAGGTATATGATTGGTTTGAAGTGGTTCGCTCTCACGCTGAAGCAATGGTATACATAAGCATGGCCTGTAACAGGCAGCCACGCGAGCCACTGGTTGGCTACCCCTGGAATATGACCTATCGGAATATTGACATGATGAAGCTAGGTCACCGCAGAGCTATAGCTAATGAGGAGACATGTTCAAACTGTGAATTTCACCTTCCTTCCATTGCTGGTGCTGAATGCAGCTGTCTTTTCGGATTTCGTAGACAGTGGCTCAGGTTGCAGGATCTGTGCCTCCTGACATTCAACTCAGGAAACAAGATAATTATAGAGTTGTTAGGAGCAGGCCACAGCTTTTTGGATGGCGGCCTATCCAAAACCTTTAATTCCCTCATTTTCTAGGCAGTTCTTAATTAAACACACTCTATTCTAGTCCACGCTTGCAGTATCAGCTACGGATGATTAAAATCAATTCCTTTCTCTATTTGCACCATGTCAAGGCTTTTTACTCGTAGATGAAATATCCATGTAATGCCAATTGGAGGGTGACCCATTTGCCCATTTATCACTTGGCTTGCTAATGAATGAAATCAGTCTGTGGAGATGTGAGGATGCCATTCACTGGCACCTCACACCGGCATCTACTTTTAGGGTCCGCTGACAGAGGAACAGATGGAATTGACTTGACTTAGAGAATAGGCAGAGTAAGGGGGAAGTGTTTATTCTGTGGAGCAATGTGTTCCTGCAGAATGCTCTTAGTATATTGAGACAGAATTAAAACAGAATGAACCCAGACTGCCGAGAGCGCTCCAACACTGCTCACATTTGGTTTCATGCTTTGTGGCAAGTGTTGCACTTTGGTTCTGAACATGTGTTTTAAAGAGAAAATTACAATTAAATTACAGTTTAGCGTATATATGTTTGACTAAGCGCAGGGTTTTGATGGCTAACTGAAAAGATTATTGCTCCAGTTTTTCAAAGAGGGTTAAAATGTTCCATCTGCTCGGTATGTTGACTTGTGATATGACGGCGTGCTCGGAATAGTCAATGTCGGTTCCAGGTGCTCGGTATGCTAGAGGTTGGTATCTGTCCTCCCACATGGAGCGAAGCTGGCTACTCAGCCAGAGAGAAGCTTCTTCATCCCTGGAGACTGTACACTCCTGTACACCTCACAGGCCGTGTGAGCAATGTGCACACACACACACACACACACACACACACACACATTTATTATGCTGCTCTGCTTGAGCGGTGGAGGAAGCCCCAGGGAAATCAACCTCTTAATGCATCTCTGATGCAGACTTAATGAGAATTTAGCACATTACGAATTTTCAGTGCTTGGCAAGTCATTCCTTTATTAGGTTGACTTCCTTTTATCCCAGTTTGTGGAATTCTCAACAGGTTGACTCAGGGAGAGGCGCTCTGCATGCACACACATGCATTTAATATCCCTCCAAAGTGCAGCACATGGGTTTTTTTTTTTTTTACAGCAGCTCACTGTAAGACCACAGTACAACTGGCAGCCTTGGAAAGGAAGCACACCTTCTCCTCTCATTACTGTAGTACCTGCCCAGCTCTTGGTCTATATTTGGGTTGTTTACAGTCTCCTGTCCTTCCTTCCCTCTCTCCCTCCCACCTTCCCTCCCCAGGCTCCAGGGAAGCCTGCCATTGAGGTGTCCCACTTCCTGGAGTGGATGAGCCTGGAGCCCCAGTCGATGGTGTGGCTGCCTGTCCTCCACCGTGTGGCAGCAGCAGAGTCTGCCAAGCACCAGGCCAAGTGCTACGTCTGCAAACAGTGTCCCATCAAGGGCTTCAGGTAGGCCCGCCTGTATAGGTGCATGGACACACATGCATGTACTATATACTGTACATACATAGAAGATGAGATGAGATGAGAAAAGATGGAACTTAAATGATCCCTGTAGGGAAATTAGGTTGTTGCAACTCCAAATACATGAAAAAAAAGAACAGAAAAAATATTAAATGGATTACAGAATTAAGAGGGTGTGCAAAATAGAAGTGAAATCCTACAAGTTTAAATGGAAACCCATTTAAATGGAGTCAGGGTTGGGTAGTAACAGTAATACAAAAAATATAACTGTATTTTGTTATGTTGCCTAAAAATAATGTATTCTAATTACACGTACAGAATAAGCGAGAAAGTCAGAAGGCCATTAAAATAGTAGAGGGTGTTCTGCATCTTCATAAAATGTGGCACAGAAGAAAATTTATGTTTGTATGCAAACCTCAAATAAATTTCCTAAACTTTGTGATTTTTCACTTTTTGTTATCTGTATGTTTATACCTCAAATATGGCAAAGTAATCTGAAAGTAACTGAAAGTAATCAGAATACATTACTGAATTTGGGTAATCCATGTCTGGAGTACAGGAATGTGAAAAGCACATCCATACATACATACATACATACATACAAACATACATACATACATACATACAAACATACATACTGTTCATACATACATACATACATACATATATACATACATACATACATACATACATACATACATACATACATACATACATACATATACATGCATACACATTCATACACACACCTATTTTCTGCACACTGACAGACACCCACACAGTCTGTTCTGTCTGGTTCTCTCACAAGCATCAGTTTAGCCTCTGTGTCATATTGATCTTGACAGGTATCGCAGTCTGAAGCAGTTCAATGTGGACATCTGCCAGACATGTTTCCTAACTGGCCGCACTACCAAGGGAAAGAAGCTGCACTACCCCATCATGGAGTACTACACCCCAGTAAGACTCAAAAAAATGTTATGCAGTGCTCCAACTGAACACCAGTTAAAGCCTGTAGGGCAGAGGTTTTCAAACGGTGTGTGTGTGTGCCTTGAGGAAATCTCAAGTGTGCTGTGGAATTTTGAGACATCCAATGCATTTTACTCATAGTATAATTTAGCTTCCCAGAATAGCCTATGAGTTAATTTCCAGTGCAACATAATAAGTAATTTGTGTAAGCAGTCACTTCCTAATAGAGGCTATTTCATCATCATTTTCATCATTTCTTTTTTTTTTTTTTTTTTTCGATTTGCTCAGTCCAAGTGGGCTTGATTCACGTTCCCTGTTTGATTTTATTAAGGGGGTGGGGGAATAATGTTTGTGCTGCATATCAGACGATGTGACAAGTTTACAGTAGCCAGCTAGTGACAGCTATGAAAAAAAATTATATGGATTGGTTTCTCATGTGTCTCTCGTGTGTGTGTGTGTGTGTGTGTGTATGTTAAGAGCTGATATCATATGAGCTCTCTATTCATTGTTGCTGGGTTTGTTTTCAAATTAGTGGTAGCAAATTAGTACTTTTTCACTTAAAAATGTACCAATGGTATGTGCAACTCTTTTTTTTTATAATTTTGAATTATTTCTGAAATCACATCAACAGGATTGACCCCTGAGAAAAGTGTGTGTGTGAGTGTCAAATATCTCTAAATACAATATAATGATAATGTGTGTTATATTCTGCGTAATTACGACTACAGCGATATGTAGGTGTGTCTTTGGGTTTGACCTTTGGTAGGCCTTAGCCCCATTAAGATTGAAAACCGCTGCTCTAGGGGCTTGAACTCTAGAAAAACTCTCTATCTCCCTTTTCCTTCCGCCTGACATAGATTAGGTGCCTCTCCACTGCAAGATCCCTATCAAACTCTAAGTGTATGCCGTTATGTATGCTTACGCTGCCTCACCCAGCTCTATAGTATGCGGAGATTGAGTACCACTCAGCAGTAACATCCTCTTTGGCTCACATAGCGCACACATAAAGTGCTATCTGGAACACACATTGAGCACTAAACCCCAATAAGTCCCTAGTCTTAAGAGACTACACGCACAGTCGCTGAACTCGAGTTAATTCCAACGGAGAAGCTCTTTGTAGTTCTCTAGCAAGTAAGCAAGTGCTGGAGTGCACCGAGATGGTGCCAGATTTCATCTCTAATCAATGCTGAGCTGTGAGATATGGCAAAAAGCCATCTGCACAATGATTTTTTCACTGGGCGATATTTTATAGTTATGGTGTAACTGGAACCGAATACAGTTTTTCACGACGGCTAGGCGGGCGGGCGCCCGTAGATTTCTACTAGATGATGGAGAGAGGAGGAGAGAAAGAAGGGGAGGACAGAGAGATAGGAGAGAGAAAACCAGTGAGGGAGAAAAGAGGGAAGATTTGAAAGGGCATAGAGGGGGAGGAGGGAGAGAGAGACATAAGGCAGGCACTAAATGAGGAAGCAGAGGGAGGAACACGCTAGTCCAGTGAAGTCAAAATGAGACGAAGGCGGCAGACTGGTGGAACAGCCCCGTGGCAGAGTGGGCACATTCTGCATGAGGTCGTCTGGGGAAACTTGCCAGCAACATTTGAAACAAGTCTTAAGTGGTGCAATTTGTCTCTCACCCATGCACTATTCTGCACCCCCCACCGCCTCCTGCCCCCTCCCAACCTGTCAACCCCTAAATCACACTCCAGACCACCTCGGGAGAGAAGATGAGGGACTTTGCCAAGACTCTGAAGAATAAGTTCAGGTCGAAGCAGTACTTCAGCAAGCACCCTCAGAGAGGTTACCTGCCAGTGCAATCTGTGCTGGAAGCCGAGAGCTCTGAGACGTGAGTCACACACATAAACACTCACAAACACAGTCTCTCTCACAAACACAAAGACTCACTCTCTACCCTCATCTCTATCTCTGTTTTTTCTCCCTTCTTCTCTTTCTCTCGGTCTCTCTTTCAGGAACACACACACACACATACACACACGCTTAGAGGCACTCATACACTCTTCAGAGACCGGAACAGCTGTAATGATCATGCACTGCCACTTTTGGGTACACTAACTCAGTGAAATGAGTTAAAGGGACAATTCCCTATTCAGAATTAACATAATGTTATTCCTGTGATCTCAGTCTGGGTCAGAGTAAATCTATGCACATGAGGAAATCTCTCCCAAAGCGAAAAAAACAAGAGAGCTCAGACTAAAATCTGTGAGATCATCAAGAGACACAGCTTGGGGCTACGACAGTACCCAGCATGATTAACCGTGATTATGGGTACATGCTGCGGTTCATCGTGTCATGGTTAGGGTTACGTGTTGAGTGTAAAACCTCAAGCAAACATTTCAGGAGTTAAGCCTTGTGTTTGTTGTCAGTAGAGCAGCTCTAAGCTTTGTCTCTTTATATCACAGATGAGAATCTAGCCTCTTTTGTCTCTATCTTCACAAGAGAGTTTTCCATGGTCACAATCTCAACTGTACTGTCTGCGATTATTGGAATAAGATTTATAAATGTTTTAGTTTTAGTTTGGCTGTTCTGCAACCACGCACACACACGCACACACACACACACACACAGACACACACAGTGTTACCAGTGCCTTGGTGAGGTATTGATGTTGACTTGCTGTGTACTTCTATTATTCCTAGGCCATGCTCCTCACCCAAGCTGCCCCATGCAGACACACACAGCAGGATTGAACATTATGCCAGCAGGTACGTGGCTTACTGTACTCTACCATCTAAAATATAAACACAACAAACTCTTTCCCCCCCTCTCTCACTTTCTGCACTTCAAATCAACACCTCCTCTTGATATTCATTCCACTCCCGCTCCCCTCTTCCCGTCTCTCCTCCCTGTCTACTCCCTCACCCCTTAGCCTTCGCCACACACTGATTGAAGTATTGATTCGGCTGCGTTGCGCGCTGAACTCTGGCCGAAGTGGAGGCCATACTGCCAAGCAGTTTTCCTCTCTCTTATTCTCCACACACACACACACACACACACACACACACATACACACACATACACTTACTCACACAAGCAGAGCAGTTTGTGATTGTAGTGTGTGTTGTGGGCGGGGGTCAGCAGGGTTCAGTATGCCTAGCGGCTTGTCACTTGCTAGGGCAGTGAGCCCATTGGTCACCTGGGAGCTGTCAGTGTGGATTAGTGTCTGTCTGACAGGTTATAAACAGGCCGCAGCACTGGACTCCCACACTCCTGGCAGCTCTGCCCACAGTACTGCAGAGCTGCACACACATCTTCCCACTGAGCCTACAGTGTGTTGCGTGTGTGTGTGTTTGTACTGTGCCGTTGTGTATTCCTTCCCTGAGGCTCTTACACACAACTGCTTCACACCCCGCCAAAACAGAGTGGACACACACACCAACAAGAGAGCAGGCACGATTGTCCTCTTTACCTCTCTTATCTTTCCCTTTTCTCCCTTCCCTCTATTTTCTGTTTGCCTTTTTTCCTTTTTATCCCTCTCTTTTGATCCCCCTCTTCTATTGTCTTTCCCCCACAAATGTATTTCTCCCTTTTTCTCTCTCACACTCTCTCTCTCTCTCTCTCTCTCTCTCTCTCTCGCTTCTTCCATTTTTTCCTCCTCACTCCTTTCCTCCCGCTTTTTTCCTGACATGTATATATTAGCTTATATAATTAAGTCCTCTCACGTTTGCTAATTTGTTGCCAATTAGAATAATTTGCTTCAAACAGCCTCTTGGCTCACGCTGGACACCTAGAACAACGTAACAGGCGTAGCATACCGACTGTAGCTGCCAACAGCCTTCACCACAATGAAACAGAAAACCAGAAATAGAAAAGTGGTCACACCGTAACTATCAAATTTAGTAAAAGTGAGACATGCAATGAGAAAGACTGTTGGCCCCCTGTAACCTGCTGAGAAAGTGCCAGAAAAACTCCCACAGTTGAATATTTTATTTTGCTTCTGTATGCAGCTTCACAAAAAGTAGCAGTCTTGAGTCTATGATTTTCAAGCATGCTGGGTTTCAGAATCAGAATCAAAATCAGAAATACTTTATTGATCCCTGAGGGGAAATTGGGTTACGTTGCAGTTGCTCACATTCTAGAAGAGAAATATATATAAGCATAGAGAAATTATAAGAATTATAAGAAAATAAGAAATATGTAAAATATGTGCATTATACTACAATATATAACAATAATAATATAGAAATAAGAGAAATAAGAAATATTTACAAATATGTGCATCATACTACAATATATACAACAGTGTAAATAATTAAATAATTATTTCACAGTTGAATTATTGCACAAAATTATTACCAGAATCAGTATTGCACAGTTTAAAATATAAATGATAAATTATGGGGTTATAAAACTGCTGACAGAGGTGAAATAAGTCCAAGAGCCAGTCTATTTACTCTATTCACTGGCCTTGCGGATCAGTTTGTTGAGTCTGTTGGCGTCCGCGGCCCTGAACCTGTTTTCCACATAAGAATAAATTAATAATGGTTACCCGCCGCACTAGCTGGTAACTTTTTTAACATTGGGGTAAGCTTCTTCAAATTGGTATCTTGACAATAGTAATATGAACTGGGAGTTAACAAATTTTAAATTAACACGCAGTACCTGATTCTATACACTAAGGCTACGTTCACACTGCAAGCCTTAGTGCTCAATTCAGATTTATTGCTCAGATCTGATTTTTTTGTTTGGCTGTTAACATTATTTATTAAATGTGGCCAATATCAGATTCCAGTGTGAACTGGTCACGGTCCTGAACTGACCCGCATGCGCAAAAGAACAATAACAAAGACGTCACACGCAGCACGCTGTTGTACAGAAGTAAACATGGAGGCCACTGAAGTCAGCCTTTACGGTTTCATTTATAAGTTGATGTGCAGTGGAAGCCAGCGAATTCGTGAGCAGATGATACCGAGGATGAGGAGAAAGAGAGCCAAATTTTTACTTATGTGGCAAATGGCTGCTACTTCTGTACGGAGGTGTGTGTGAACGCGGAGTCGGAGCCAGGAGTGGTGGGATTGTGACGTGAATGGCTTCACTGAAACAGATTTCATCCAAAATTTCACCCCAAATACTTATGAGATCTAACACCTCGCTGTCCCTCCACTGACATTGAAGCTGTCTTCCATGTTTGTATTCACCGAGTGACTCCCACCAGCGCAGAATTGTGACGAATATCAATCTAGAGTGACGTAAAAGTCGCATGAATTCCGATATGACTGTTCAGACTGAGGTCGCATTGGAAAAAATCAGACCTGTATCTGATTTAGGACCACATATGAAAGTGGCCCAAATCAGAATTGAAAAGATCAGATTCCATGTGATTTGTGCTGTTCACACTGTTATGGAAAAAACAGATCTGAGTCACATATGAGCAAAAAAAAATCAGATTTGGGCCACTTTTGCCTGCAGTCTGAACGTAGCCAAAATCGCATTGAAAATGGGTTAGGTAACATATTTCTATGTATTTATTATTTTGGCTGGTCAAAAGATTCTTCGTGGGTAATGTTTTTGTTTACCAGCCCTTGGCAACTGTAAAATATTGACACACAAGGACGTTACTATCAATTTACTATCACTCTACATACCTTTAGAAGCAGCTGTATAGCTAATTCTATGTCCGTATATAGCTATGTGCGTTCAAGCAGTGTTGTAGGAAGAGTTGTAGAAAGAAGTGCTGTTAGCAACCAACCGTACATTGGTCCAGCGTGCCATCAAGAAACTATCCTGGCTAAAAATGAATAAGTATTGGCAGTTGCAGAATTTGAGATGAGCAAAAAGAGGACGCTTTTTGCTCATCTCTACTTACACTACAGCATGATCTGAGCAGTGTCCTAATCGGAGTAGACAGTCCTTATTATGGCTAGGGCGAGTGTTTTATCGGTGCTGTGGCAGCAGGCAAAATTGACTACAGCTCAGTTACTTTTCAGTTGTCTTTTCAGTTCTTTCTTTCTTTCTTTCTTTCTCTCTTTCTTTCTTTCTTTCTTTCTTTCTTTCTTTCTCCCTCCCTCCCTCCCTCCCTCCCGCCTCTCTACCTGTCAGTTAGTATATACGGCATAAAGGGAGAAATCACGTATTTTTATCCATTCCCCATATCATCGTCGCCGCTCTCTTTGAACACTAATGGAAAATCAAGCTGAAATCAAAATACTGGACGTCAGAGACGGCAGGTCAATGTCTGAAATTGTGCCCTTGGGAGAACACATTTATAATGTAGAAAGATGCGTAGGTGTTTGTGTGTGTGTGTTTGTGTGTGTGTGTGTGTGTGAGAGAGAGAGAAAAGTGCCCTTCAGCAAATGAGGGGTATATGTGTTAATCCAGGGTAATAATGTAGTCTCCAGTCATCTCCAGGGAGATTAGGTATTTGATTGTTTGGGGTGAGCTCAAAAGGACCAGATTTGTTGGCATGTCAAACACACAGTCTCTCTCTCTCTCTCTCTCTCCCCTCCCCCCTCCCTCTCTCGGTGCCAGAGTAGAGTTCATTCCTTTCATCATCAGAACCGATTCGACATCTTAGTGAGGATGAAGAAAAGAGAAAAAACCTCTTCATTCTGTTAGGAATTCCTCCCTCACCCTCTGCAAGTACTCTCTCCATCTTCTCATTTCCTTTCATTCGCTGGAAAAGCTAAACACACATGTGCGTCCACACACCACACACACACACACACACACACACACACACACACACACACACACACACACACACACACACACACACACACATATACGGCTCTTCCCCATTACTTTCTGCCCTTTCCCATCTCATTTGCTATTGTCCCTGGCTGAGACTGGAGGTTTGTGGAGGCCACTTGATGAATAGCCTCGCTGATTGAATTACGAGCAGTCAGGTTCAGAGGCCGGAACCTTCTGTAACAGGACATGGATAAATCCTAAATTCTCTGTGTTCTGGTCCCAGTTGGGGGGGGGGGGGGGGGGGGGGAACTGGGAAGAACTGAATCTCCGTGACAACCTCTACATCACATCACACACCCCTCCTCCTCCCATCTCTCACTCCCTCAGCTGATGACATTCTGCGGAAGACAATGCGGCACAGTGGGTAGGGGTGTGTTTCTTTGTAGGCTGTTGGGTGGGGGGGTGGGGGAGTGCAGATTTAGGAGTGCTTTTTATGTAGATACGTGGCTTGCATGCATGTGTGTGTTTTGTTATGTATTTCTGTGTGTTTGTCCAAGAGGCCCTTAGCACATTTGCATCAGTGGGTTGGTGCTCACATCCGACCTATACTTTGACACTGTTTGATATCGTTGATCTGTGATGTGATCAATACATTCCAGGAGTTATTTTGTGATGAAGTGTTGTAATTTTTCTAAATTTTTTGGTGTACCCACTTTCCCTCAGCCTGTCTCGTCTACTTCTACGTCAGTTAGCGATTTCCTACATTTCCCAGAATGAGTTTTGACAACCCCATCCAAGAATGGAGATGAACTTGTTGCTTTCAGGTGTGGGCTATTCACAGTATTCCCATGATGTCACATGCATTTCCTACCAATATGGGGCTTTACCATATACTCAGCTCATTGGCTGTGGCTGTCATTTGATTATAATCACCTGTTATTTTCCTACCAAGATGGTGGTGTGGTGATGTAACAGAATACTATGAGTATGTGTAGGTGGAAGGAACAATAGCGCAGCAACAGCTTTCCAGAAAAAAAAAGCGAGTGGCACAGCTGACTCAAAACGCAACATGTCTTGTGGCTGCATTGCATTATGGATTATTGAAGCTACTGTCAGTGGAGAAATTGGTCTCTCTGCCTCTTTTATGATGGATTTCTCCCTGTATGACTGTGGAACATTGCTGCAAAATGGTAGGTCTACACTCTGATTCTCAGCGGCTGACTTAAAAACCTGATGTTTACCACTGATCTTTTAGATAGCTGCTTTTTCTACCATCAAACGGTTGTCTACACCAGACCATTTATCCACAGGAATACACAAAGAAGAGAAGAAACACCACCAAACAAAGAAATGGACCCAGAAATGCAAGGCACATCTCCAACAGCTGTTTTTAACAGCTGTTATGGGGTGGATTTTTAAGGCAAAGTTTGCTGATCTCTGGCTGGCCTCTTAACAGGGGAAGTTGTGGACTGGGAGCTGATTAGTGTCCATGGTGTTAAAACAAACACAGTCCCCTGCTATGTCTGAAATCTGTTAATCTGTTAAGCACATGCACAGGCCCAACAGCATATTAACCATAATGCACATTGTAACATGCAGAATGTGGACATTTTCAACATACAACATTCAAGCTATACCCGGCCCAAAGGTTTGCATGTGTCTAGCATCACATTGTTGTCGTTGTTTAATTTATCCATCACATCATGTTACACACCATTTTGGATCTTTTTTTATTTCACTTGTGATTTTGCTCATGTTTATTCTATCAAGCCCCCAAAAAAACAACAGTGTAACAACCCAGAATTTTCATTGTACTGGAAATGCTGCTGCACCACAACACTTTAACCTTGTTATACTGAAACAGCCGACTGAGCAGCAGGTACTACAGTGCGACTGTCCAGATGTAGTCGACAGGGACAGAATACATAAGTAGAGGTGCTGTCCCTGGTCCTGAAAAGCCACACAGCAGCTCACTAGTTGCCTCCTCCAGCTCCCAAAGCAGATGCTGTCCATGGTGCTGGAGAGCCACACATTTCAAGGGTACTCAAAAGGCTTTTATTGACTGCATTCTGGTAGACTGTGTACAGCATTTTGTCAAGATATCTCTCTCCTTATGGACATTTCTATAGCCTGTGCTCCTCACCATATATATATATTCTCTGTATTGTTGTCCTTCTTTCTGTAAAGCTACATTTTCTGTGCACTTTTCCCACATGGTCGTCTTGCTTAATGTTTCTGAACAGCTTGTTGTTCCGTTCCAGTTGTTGCAGTCCATAATGCTAATGGGCAGCAGGTCTTATCCGCAGCACTCAAAAGCTAAACTGTACTGAATATTGTTTCATCTCTTGTTTGAGGAAGGCCGATCTTCCCCAGTGTACGATAGCATCAATCTGTTGCTTTTGCTCCAAGAATTACTGTGACTCATCAGCTCGTCTGTATTCCTCTTCTGTGTGTCTGTGTGTCTTTGTATGTACGCATATCTGGGTAAATATGTGCTTGTGTGTGCGTATGCTTGCACATGCTTTGTGTGTGTGTGTGTGTGTATGTTTGTGTGTGTGTGTGTATATATAGATTGGCGGAAATGGAGAGCCAGAATTGTTCATTCTTCACGGATAGCCTGTCTCCTGATGAAAGTCTGTGAGTATGCTGCCACCCCCGCACTACGAACCCTTCTCATTACAGCCATGGCCTTCCACAGGGTGTGTTTGTGTGTGTGTGTTTCTGTGTATGTGTGTACATCCACTTCACTTGATACATTGATTGTGTGTCTGTGTGTACGTGTGCGTGCATGCACATGTATGTTTGACAGTTTGGGCAATCACATGAATAATCTGCCCCATAATGAAAATAACCCACGGCGTGGCAGTACACACACTCCCCCTTCATCATATATGCAGCTGTTGTGATTAAAGACTGTGGCAGTGGGCACAAATACAAGGACCTGCTGGGGAAGGAGAGGGGAGGGAGCGTGGAAGTGTGCTTGTGTATACATATGTGTGTGTTTGTTTGTGTATGCATCTGTGTTTCTAGAGGCTGGAAGTTGGTTGAGTGGGAGGGGACTGGTTAGGTTACAGAAGGGACAGGGATAGGGAGCTTTGATGTGAATGAGGCAGCCAGTAAGGTGGGTCCTCACTCGAGAATGCTGGGAAAGTATTGGGTTGAGAGAGTGGGTGAGTCCATTCAAGATCATGTGTTTGTGTGTGTCTATGTCCATGTCTCATTTTGTGGACGACTGTGTTGGTGTTCAACCATGTCTTCCCTCTTTCAAATGGTTCTCTTTTTTAATGGTGCCTTAAACTCAAGGTTGCTAGCCCAGTGGCTCTGTTCAAAAGGTTTTGGGTCCTTTAAGACCCCCAGTGTGTGTTTGTGTGTATGCATTGCTAAGTGTGCTCATTATATTTGTATAAATGTGCTTTAAGTGTATGTGTGTGTGTGCTGTGAGTGAGGGCTGCGACTGACACCACATACGATGCCTACTGGTTTTAGGCTTAGACAAAATACAACTTTCCAACATGTACAACTGTCAGTGAGCGCTTTTCATTATTGATATATGTGCTTCTCAAGCCTGCTTCCTATGCCTTTTCTGCCATGTGCATGTATCTATTGCTTGGGTGGAGCCTTGTCAGAAAAAATGTGTGTCTGTGCATGGATGTACTTGTTTGTGGGTGCTTTTATGCCCAAGAGTGTGTTTGTACGCATGAGTGTCTGTGTGTGTGTATATATGCTTTTTCATCTCTTCTACCCCTTATGTGTAGCAGTGTTTTTTCTGCTCTTGTGCCTTTGTGCCTTGTTGTGTCTTATTCTGCTGCCTGTCTTTCTGTCTGTCAGTGCCTCTCTGTTGTTACAGCTGCATGGCTCTGTACATGATCTTGTGCTTTCTGTGCCTCCAGCTGTTGCTTGGCTAGCAGTAAACTGTTCTCTGTCCTGTACTTTGCTGCCTGTCTGTGTGGCCTTTGCCCTCTTTCAGTGCTCTGCTGCAATGTTCAGAGTTCATGTTAGCTGGTAATTGCCACTTTATGGACAATAAAAATATTTCAGGTCTGGATCATTTAATTCTGCAGGACATGCTGGCCAGCAGAAGGCTGTAGCCTAAATAATTGTTCTTAAAGTACCAGAGGTGTGCTGTAACATATGGAATGTAGACTAAAGTGGACCTGGTCATCTGTAGCCATAAACAGTCTGGTAAAACTAGGCATATTAATGCCCCCCTGATGTATCATTTGGCATTACAATGCAAAGCCTACAGCTTGCAGTTAACTTAGGCTAAATCAAGCAGTGTGTTGTGCTATCTTAGCCCACAGCATTATTGCAGCCTACTGTAAAATTGACAGACAGTCGTGTTCCCATCAAAATAACTGCTAAACATTAATTCATTCATTTATTGTTTTACAGCCTAAGGTCTGCTACTATAGATATACACATTACATTTTCTATTCCATTCTCAACCCAGTCTTATTTTAACAATTTGGTGAGCAAAATGTAATCCAGCTGGTTGTGAACTTTACACAAGGCTATGCTTTGCCTTTACAGTACTGCCCGTCCCATCCTGTCCTGTCCTGTTTCACTGTCTTGTCCTGTCTTGCCTTTCGTTGTCCTGCACTGTTCTGGCCTGTGCTGCCCTGTCCTGCCTGGTTTTGCCTCGCCTCGTCCTATCCGCTCTCCCATGCTGTCCTTGGCTCTGCTTTGTGCTGCTGGTGGCTGTGTGCTGGTGGCTCAGTGTGCTGTCTCCTGTGTGGGGGACTCAGGGATGAAGATCAGTACCTCCTGCGTCACTCCAGCCCTGCCCTGGACCATGACTCGCCCTGCGGACAGCACCTGCTGCTGGCCCACCTGGAGCACCAGGACAAGGAGCAGCTCCAACGCACCCTGGCCCGCCTGGAGAACGAGAACAGGTCTGTGGCCAGGACAAAAACTGGTCATGTGTGCATGTGTTTTTTCTTTTATTTCTATACCCATGAGGACCAAATGTCGTCAGAGGGACAGAAAGATAAGGAATGCCCCCAAAGTGAGGATAGTTTGCAGATCCTCTTCTAGGGACTGTTTAAGGGTTAGCACTTGAGTTTAGGGTTAAAATTGCAATTAGGATTAGGTTTAGGTTAGGGTAGTCATTGAGATTCAGCATGTGGTGGAGAGGCTAGAGATTTGTGTTAGGGAATGATTTTAGTAAAGGGCCTCACAAATACAGTAATATGTTTGTGTGTGGGTATGTGTGTTCATCTGGAGGCATCACACTGTTTCTCTGGGTGTCTGATGCCATTCAAAGACCTCCTACTGAGAGTAAACGTTACTCACTGTCTAAATCTTACTGAAGTTTGAGGAGCCTTTTGATAAAAAAGAATTTTCTGTGTACAACTTCACAGTACAAAGAAATGAAACGTGGTAATAAAATGTAAACACCTGTATTTCATGCTTAAAAAAAAAAAGATATTTGATATTTTCTTGGTGGTCTGTGCAACAGACAGCAAGAGGCTATTATGATGGATTCACACATCATGTACACATCTGTGTATAAAATGTTTTTGAAATACATCACTTTAGATGCTATGCTTAATTTGGATTTGTTGTGTCCTAGTAGCAGAGAGCCTTAGACAATTTCCCTAAATGAAGTAAATTCTTTTTCCTATCCACTTAATTTGTTACCAGAGGCAACCGTCCTAGGCATGATTCATATGAATAAATTTCTCTTGTCTTCTATTTGCCCCTGACCTTTTCAGACACACAGACAGACATATACGTAGAGATACACACATACACACACATACACACACACATGCCCCGTGGGTGTCTGAAACCTTGACCCAGTTCAGTTTTTCCGTAATGTATGTCTGCTGTTATGACGCCACAGTGTGCGCTGTCGTCCATATTTATTACTAGTGGCTGCACTGGCTTAGTTTATGTCCTCTACTGTGGCTCTCATGGCCGAGATCTGAACAATACGATCAATACATGTACAGTTTTTGTTTGCCCCAAACCGATGTTCACTACTAATTTGGCAGCTGATATACTGATCCATAATTTTCCAGCAGGAAATGAACACATTTTTGTAAAAGTTCATGGCTCAGTCAATTAATGGCCCTAGCTACACTCACAATGAGATAAGAGCAACTGACTTACTGCAGCTCATATTCAAAATTAGGATAATTGCTCTCTGTGTGTTAAGGTGTCAACAATACATTTGCCCCATGCTCCATTGTTTTTATGTATTGGCGATTATGCATGTAGTAAACATTACTATAATTGCAGCTCTCAAACACAACATTTCAGATTATTATGCATAAGCACATTTCTGCTTGTGCTAAGTGACTGCTGGATACATATAAACACACATCTCCAGTTTGTGTGTGTGTGTGTATGTGCAAGCGTGTGTGTATTTTATGTGTTCCACCAACATGTGGGACTGACTGTTTTCTCTGTCCTGTCTGTTTTCTCCATCTGTCCTGTACTGCGGGTCCTGCAGGGTGCTGCAGGGGGAGTACCGGCGGCTCAAGTGGAAGCACGAGGAAGCGGCGTCAGTTCCCATGCTGACCGAATCCGGAGAGGGGGGTCCGGGTTCGCCCACGGTGGATGGGCAGCAGGACGAGGAGCTCCTGGCCGAGGCGCGGGTCCTCCGCCAACACAAGACGCGCCTGGAGACCCGCATGCAGATCCTGGAGGACCACAACAAACAGCTAGAGTCCCAGCTGCGCAGGCTCAGGGAGCTACTGCTACAGGTACTGCAGGGGAACTACTGTGACAAGTTTGTGTGTGTGTGTGTGAGCGGGGGAGAGATGGCAGCCTGGCTTAGAAAGACTGAAGGTCACAGGCTTGATCCCTGCGGTCCATCAACAGTGTGTGCTCTGTTAAGCTGTCCTTGAGCAAGTTGCTCTGGATAACAGCATCAGCTAAATTCCTAAAGTGTAAAGTGTAAACTGTGGCAGGCTGAGCTGGGGAAGAGTAGAGGAGCAGAGGGAGAGCTGCAGTTTGAATAGAGGGCACAGGCAGACAAATTCAAGTTGTATTAGACATTTGTATGCATCAGGGTACATACTGTACATGAGAATTTTGGGAGTGCAGTGCTTCACAAGCAGTCTTAAAGTACAAAGAGGCAAAGCAGGTTCATATAAAAAAAAAAACCCTCAAAACACATGAAAAAGGCAGAGCTTCCCTGAAAATGTGAAATTTGGAGACTGAAGATATGAAGGTGGGGCGTTCAGCTGCTCCAGGTGTAGGAGGGAATACATAATGTAGTATAGAGAAGCCAGTAATGAGAGGATAAAAACTAGCAAGAGTTAAGAGGGATGGCAAGCTTTGTAGAGATTGAGACGATCTATAGCTTAATGGAGAAGATTACTGCTGCTCTAGAGGAAAGGTGTGAGAAAGAGATGGAGAGGAGGAGTGGGAATGGACTCTGAGTTACTGGGTTACTATAATAAGAAAATGTAAAGTTGGAACAGCAAGTGAAGAGGTGACAATTTTCTTTCAGGTTAAAGACTTGGAAATTGAGAATGGAGAAAAGAGACTGAGAGTGTGGCAGTGGAAGGATCATTTAGTGGAAAGAGGAGGCAGAAGTCTACGTAAAAAAAAAAAGTTTTGAATTCAAGGTGTCTTTGTTAGGGGTGGCGGATTAGACTTTCTCTCCATTCTATGGCCAAAATGTCTGCCATTCTTTTACTGCTTAAGAAATATTCATGCCCCAAAGCTTATCTTTTTCTGTATGAAATGGTGCAGGGAGGGAAATAAGGGAGATTTGTATTTATTTTCTCTCAGGACCAATATCACATTTTAATTTCCTTAAAAAGTACTGTAAAATCTGCCTTTGTAGATTGTAGAACTATGTCTGAATCCCTCCCAGTCTCTGCAGAGACCCCAGTTTCACTGCAACCACCAAACTTACTCTCCTCTTGAGTATTGCTACAGTATTTCTAAATAACACAACAAAACTCAAGCACAGTGGGTTGCATATTGGGGAAACTGCTGGTGAGTCACATTATGCGCCTTTGATTGTGGTTTCAGACCTGCCCCCACCCCTGTCAGTGAGTCTTGTGCAATACTGCCGCGTGCAGTGCAATTCAGTCTCCGTCTCTCATTCTTCCGGTCCTTTCCATCTGTTTATCAAAGTGCAAAACCCTGTATTCTGATGGTCGTTTGTAACAGCTGTCGGGAAAAATTGCCCGTTTTTCTTTTTTTTGTATAATCCCGCTCAGAGATGCCAATTGAGGACTGCCGGCTGGATGCCATTAACCATCACATTCATTACTTATCTGAAAGGAAAACTGACTCCGGCTCTGCTATCTGAGTCTAAAACATACAGTATGATGTATATGATGCGCAGGAGGTTGCAGTGAATAGTAATCGGTCTTTTCTGACAGCCCAAAGACGATTCGGAGGCCAACGGGTCGGAACCGTCAACCCTGTCGTCTCCTGTGTCCGGAGGGGGGCACCATGGGGAGCCGGCCAGCAGAGAGACCACTGACACTGAAGCAGCAGGTCAGATACGTGTGGTGAAGCTGAAATGTGCGGTTGACACACCAGTGAGACCACATTTGGCATATGCATGACTGGCAAGTTAAGCCTGAAACCAGACATGTCCCCCACCCCTGTCCACCCTTAGAGGTGTAACATTGTGTGTATCTGTGTGTGTGTGTGTGTCTCTGTGTGTGTGTGTCTGTGTGTGTGCATGTCAGGAGATGATATGGAGCATGAACAGGACACGGTGCTGCAGCTCCAGGAGGTCATTGAGCAGCTGAGGAACGTCTTCCCTTCTGAACCGGGTGAGTTTGGGCTCGGCTCGACGGATCCTAGCAGCATTAGCAGCCACGCATCAGACACACAGTCTCTTTGCCGTCACCCCAGGGAGAGTGAGAGATGGAGAGGAGTGCAAATATGTACTGCTGCGGGTCAATAGACGAGGGGAGGGGCAGGGAGATTAAATGGCAGCATGAGAGGAGTAAAATAAAGAGAGAGAGACAGAGGCAGAGAGAGAGAGAGAGAGAGAGAGTGTCAGTGTCACAAAGCAGTGCAAAGCCTGTAATTTGAACAAAGAAAGGGATTATCATAATTACAGAACTTTCTTAGTTATTATGACCAACGACAGTAGTTGTATGTGTTGTAAAAACTGTCAACACAGTACACATTTTGTCTGCAGTGTAGAATTTTCTGTTTTTATCTCAGCTTGGGTTAGTAGTAGAGCTGCAACGATTAATTGATTAATCGATTAGTTGTCAACTATTAAATTAATCGCCAACTATTTTGATAATCGATTAATCGGTTTGAGTAATTTCTTAAGAAAAATAAGTCAAAATTCTCAGATTCCAGCTTCTTAAATGTGAATTTTTTCTGGTTTCTTTACTCCTCTATGACAGTAAACTGAATATCTTTGGGTTGTGGACAAAACAAGACATTTGAGGACGTCATCTTGGGCTTTGGGAAACACTGATCGACATTTTTCACCATTTTCTGACATTTTATAGACCAAACAACTAATCAATTAATCGAGAAAATAATCGACAGATTCATCGACAATGAAAATAATCGTTAGTTGCAGCCCTAGTCAGTAGAGCACTTTTGTTGGGATCTAGCAGCACGTGGTGAGCTATTTGTTTGTTACTGTGCTATCTTTCTGTTTTAGTTAAATCTGTGAAAGTGTTTGGTTTGGTGCTGAGTAGTTTTGCTGAAACTAGTTTAGGTGAAAGCAGTTAAATTTCAAAGTGCTTGGCTGGGGAAGGCCAGTTGGTGTTCAAGTAGTGTTAATTGCTGGGAGTGGCTTGAACTCCTTTGGTGAACCGGTACTTTTTGGCACAGTCATTCTACAGCGTCAGCTGTAGCGTCAGCCTCTTGCTGTCAGTCCCTGCGCATGAAGACTAGGGAGTCTATCTGCGGGAGTCCATCGAGGGTAGGCCACAGAATAGGGACACACAGCTAGGGCTGGCTAGGGTTCTTGTAACTACCTAGTTAACTGCTTTCATGTCTGCTACACTATGTGTCTCTCTCCCATCCCTGTTGTAACATCAGCTCATAGGCCCCGTAGACATGGCACTATTTTCAGGTGTAGAAACCCATGTAATCTTATTTACCCAATTTGCACCAGTAGTCCTTCTCTTACTATTGCTGGAGGACTCTGGAACTGCCAGTCGGCAGTTAAGAAACTGAGACCATCTCAGCCCTTGCTCTATCTCAAGCCCTCCACTTTCTGGCCCTCACGGAGACCTGGATCATACCTGAAAATAGTGCCACCCCAGCAGCCCTCTTTGCTGCTTATTCTTTCTCTCACACCCCCAGAGCCTCTGGCGTGGGGGAAGCACCGGACTCCTCATTTCACCCAAGTGGACCTACACTGTCACTCCTCCTTCACACCTCTCAATATCCTCTTTTGAATTCCATGCTGTTTCTGTATCTCTACCTATCAAGCTCAACATTGTGGTAATCTACCGGCCCCCGGTCAGCTTGGTGACTTTCTTGACAAGATGGATGTCCTCCTCTGCTTTCCTGAGGATGGCACTCCACTCATTCTTCTGGGTGACTTCAACATCCAGCCGGAGAAATTGCAATCTCTGGCCTTCCTTAACTTCTTCTCTTCCTTTGACTTCTCCCTCTCTCAATCTCCTCCGACTCACAAGGCAGGGAACCTGCTTGACCTGATCTTCACCAGATCCTGCTGCTCCTCCAATCTTACTGTTACCCTTCTTCCTGTATCTGACCATCACTTTATAACCTTCTCCCTTCCCATCTCACCCCCCACTTCCCACTCAACATCCACTCACACTATCACCACCTGACGCAACCTAAAAACTCTCTCACCTACCTCGCTGTCTTTGGCTGTCCTTTCCTCGCTTCCCTCAGCTGAGCAGTTTTCTCTCCTGTCCACTGAGGAGGCCTCCACTACTCTTCTATCCTCTCTTGACTCTCTCTGCCCACTCACCACTAAACCAGCTCGATCCTCTCCTCCCGCTCCTTGGCTGTCTGAATCTCTGCGAACTCATAGAACAGAGCTTCAGGCTGCTGAGAGGAAATGGAGAAAATCGCAGCACCCTGACGATCTCACTTCCACCACCTTCTCCTCTCCAACTTCACCTCTGCTGTGTCAACAGCAAAGACTTCCTTCTTCATTACTGAAATCCAGTCTTCTGCCTCCAACCCCAGTAAACTTCCACCTTCTCCTCCCTCCTCAACACACCCTCCCCTCCCCCTCCCTCTTCCCTCTCAGCTGATGATTTTGTCACCTACTTTGCTAAGAAGGTGGATGACATCAGCTGTTCTTTCCATCATCCAGCCACTAACAACACTATTCCTTACTCCAAACCTGCTTCTCTGCCGCTTGTCCCCGGGCTTGCTTCCTTCTCTACCTTCTCCCCAGAAGATGTCCTCACACTTGTCAGGTCTAACCGAGCCACCACCTGCCCCCTTGATCCTATCCCTTCCACTCTTCTCCAAACCATCTCCACCGACATCACTCCCTTCCTCACTACCCTTATCAATTCCTCTCTGTCCTCAGGCCTTGTTCCAGCTGCTCTAAAGACTGCCAGAGTCAAGCCTCTTCTTAAGAAACCCTCCCTTGACCTTGCTGCTATCCAGAACTACAGACCTGTATCTCTTCTCTGATTTCTATCCAAAACCCTTGAGCGAGCAGTTTCCAACCAACTTTCTCTCTATCTCTCCCAGAATGACCTCCTCGACCCTCTTCAATCCGGTTTCAAGGCTTCTCACTCTACTGAGACAGCTCTCCTTGCTGTCACAGAGGCCCTGCACACTGCCAGGGCTTCATCCCTCTCCTCTGTCCTTGTCCTCCTTGACTTGTCTGCTGCTTTTGATACAGTTGCCACCAAATCCTTCTCTCCATCCTATCTGAACTGGGAATCACTGGATCTGCACACTCCTGGTTCGCATCCTATCTATCTAACCACTCTTACCAGGTCTCATGGAGGGGATCTCTGTCCAGACCCTGCACTCTTAACACCGGTGTCCCTCAGGGCTCAGTCCTGGGGCCCATTCTATTCTCTCTCTATGCTAAATCCCTCGGCCATGTGATCTCCTCTCATGGCTTCTCCTATCACTGCTATGCCGACGACAATCAACTCTACCTCTCCTTCCCCCCCTCAGATACACAAATTGATGGCCACATCTCCACATGTCTCAAAGACATCAGTGCTTGGATGTCTGTGCACCACCTCAAGCTCAATCTTGAAAAGACGGAGCTGCTCTTTCTCTGAGGGAAAAAATTGCCCTCTCACAGACCTCTCCATCTCCACTGACAACACTACTGTGTTACCCTCTCAGACTGCCAAGAACCTCGGGGTGATCCTGGACAACCAGCTGTCCTGCTCTGCCTACATTGCAGCGACAACCCGCTCCTGTAGGTTCTCCCTCTACAACATCCGCAAAATTCACCCATTCCTTACGAGGGAAGCGGCACAACTCCTGGTCCAGGCAGGTCATCTCCCACCTGGACTACTGCAACGTTCTTCTGGCCGGGCTACCTGCCTCTGCCATCAGACCTTTACAGTGCATTCAGAATGCTGCAGCCCGTCTGGTGTGCAACCAACCAAAATTCTCTCACGTCACTCCCCTCTTCTGGTCGCTTCACTGGCTTCCCATCTCTGCACGCATCAAATTCAAGACACTGGTACTCGCCTACCGGGCAGTAGATCAGACTGCCCCTCCCTATCTGCAGTCTATGGTCAGGTTCCAAACCTCACCTCGTTCCCTCCGCTCCTCCACCCTTGCAGGTCGCCTCGCCCCTCCATCGCTACGTGGGCTCAGAAGTCGCTCAGAAGTCGTTCATCCCGGTCGCGACTCTTCACATCCCTGGTGCCACAATGGTGGAATGAGCTCCCCACTTCTGTCAGAACGGCCGAATCACTGCCTATCTTTCGGCGGAGACTAAAGACACATCTCTTCAGGTTACACCTGGACCCTTCTTGAACTAACCTATTTTCTACCCTTCTTAAACTTAAAAAAATAAATAAAAAATATTCAACGAATGCTACTTATTCCTATTAAAAGTCTTAGCTGATGAAGACTGTGATGCACAGTTGGTTTTATTACTGTTGTATGAATGTACTTATTGTAAGTCGCTTTGGACAAAAGCGTCTGCTAAATGACGTAATGTAATGTAATGTAATGTCAACGCATCCCTAATTCCATTTTTTCTTCTCCTTCCTAATTTCAGGCACCACCTCACTCATCTAACCCAGAGCGGGCCTTGAAGAGCAGAGTGAAGCCTGATGGGAGGCCTGACTGCGGGGGGGGGGGCTCCATATGGCTGAGGTCACCGCCACACCACACCAGGCCCTGCGACCGCTCCAGCAGCTACCTTACCCAGAGCTAACCCTCTACTGGAACTCTGTGCACTAGAAGCCTTTTTCACGCAAGCGGCTAAAGGCTAACGCTAACGTCCGTTCGGCCAGGCTGTGGTTGCTAACTCGGCTAACATTAGCGGCACAGCCTGATGCCGCGTTAACCTGCCAAAGGAGACTAATGTTAGCAAGCAGGTCAGGGAGAGACTAAAGTCAAGGGAAAAAGTTAGTGCCCAGCCAAGACACTGTGCTAACCAGCATCTGTGTAGTCGACTCAAGGTGTGAAGCTTTATATCAGTCCACAGCACAAATTGGACCTTGTATGAAAAGGACTTTGGAATTGCAAGTTTTGCGTGAGAAGGATCCCCGTGTTCTGTCAGAATGCCAGTAACTTCAGTGTGTTTGTGAGGTATTTTTTCTTTTTTGAATGTGTTATCATGCTTGTTACTTTTTGTTTGTTTTTTGAAGGCAGGTGGTGTGTTAAAGCTCACTGCTGTAGACTAGATCTGGGCTGGGCTGACTGCATTTCATGTGGCTGTGCAGTGTAGATTGTCAGGGAGTCGACAGCACCCACAACGAGCTTATTTACTGTGTGGGACTGACACATCATCAGTTAAACCCATGATTTATTTAAGACAGCCAAAGTGCCCGCTAGCACAGCGCCTCTGTGTGCACACACACTGTTCCTCTAATCCTCTCGAACTGCGTGTTGCTCCCATGCTTCACTTTCTGAAGTGAGCCCTCTACGCTCATATAGAACCACACGCACGTGCATACAGACACACACACACACACACACATATACACACACACACACACACACACACACACACACACACACACACACACACACAAATGGTAAATGTAAACATCCATACTCCCTAGTTACACCCCTCCCTCAACATGCACAAATACATGAAATTCTCGCTCTGCATGATCAATAAGCATGCCCACTGTACTGTGCTGCATCAATACAAATACACATACACATCCACAGAGGCGGAGAAGCATCAGTAGTGATTTTGCATCTTTTTGGCTCGCAGGGTGCAGAGACAAGCTCTCAATATGGAGCCAATTTGTATTGTAGTTCAATGGGTTTTGTTAGAAAGTGTCTGCCGATAAATGTCAGCATGCAGGCGCCCATTCTGGGCTCTTAGTGTTCTCCTGCTGTGTGCAGAGACAGGGAAGGAAGGAGCCGCAGGCACTAGAGCTGCTAGGCTGAAGCTCTCCACCAGGCCAATTCCAAACGCTACAGGGGGACGAGGCACGCCACCATAATGCGGTCCTACGCTGCTTCATCCATAATCTCCTCCCCCTACATGTAGATTTGAAATGAACAGTAGCTAGTCTGCTGAACAACCCCATTGACTCTGAATGCCTCATTTTCCCTTGCTAATGCTTACTTAATTGCTTTTAGATTCACCAGGAGACTAGTGGTCAAAATGGCTTTGCCCTCCATCATACCAGGGTCATGGTGTGCATTCTATTCTAGACATAGCAGAGTCAATTAAAGCCTTAAATCCAGACAGAGTGCATATGAACCAATACTTAGTGTTTCTGCACACACAAAGCACTTTTTCACTGTGTTTTTACAATCAGGGAAGGCGATTGCATCAGGCGTGTGCGCATATGTGTGCATATCAGGCTAAGCTGTAAACTGTGTCCGTCTGTCCCTTGCCTATGATTTATTCAGTGGTCAGAGTGGGAGAGAGAATAGTAGTACAGGAGATCACAGTACATGAACGTCCAGACCTTGACACCAGTCAAATAAGGCTTTGGTGAGTGAGGCCATGATGCTAGGGATGCTTGGAGGGAGTGAAGATCTGAGAGACAAGAGAGGGAAGGCGAAGAAAAGATTCCATTTACCGCTCCTGGGCTGGTGGGAGAGATCCACTTTGATGTGCCTGCCACAGCAAATCTCCAGAAACGGACAAGAGGTTGCCTGAAACAATTGAGCTGTGGCTTTCTGTGTTTCTCGGCAATCATACAGCCTCATTCCCATAGGGAAGACAGGGGTGCACAGTTAGGAATTCATCTTGAACCTTTAAAGACACTCTGACCTCACTACCTGCCATCACATATGAGTTTGAATCCCATGGCTGCATTCATTATGGGCTGCCCCTCCAGGCACACAGCGTTCACATTTGACATCATCCTTCACAGCACTCGCTGCCTGTTAGTTTTGATAGTGTTGCTAGGGAACTGTCCCCAAGGACGCAGCTCCGCAGGTTTGTGAGTTGGAAAGGTGATGTGCTTTTCATAACACAAATGCTAATAGCCTTATGGGAAGCAAGAGAGTGCCTTGTTTCCACCAAAACACAACTCTCCTCTCCCTCCATACCCCTCTGCTGAAGCCTGCCACTGTTTAACTGGTAAAGATAGTCATTATCATCAACATCTTGAATCGATCCCAGCGCTGGCATTGCTTAAGTACATGTCAAGCTCTCAGAAGTCAGAACAAAGAGCTGCTCCGCTGCTGGGAGAAAAAAAAAGCCACGCCAAGGAATGTTTACTCACAGAGCACTTCTTTATTGGTATTCATACATCTCATTACACATTGATGATCACCCCCTCCCTCACACTTGTATCTCCATATTTTGTAAGTTGGTCCTTTGCGGGTACACAAAATGATGTAAGAGTGACAGCTGGCGGAAAAAATGAGAAAGCATTCCCTGTAGGGTTGCATGTCAACATTTGTCTTGTTTATTTTTAGATAATATAGAGAGTAGATGAGAGAGGAGGCAGAAGAAAGTAAATATACCAGGTGGCTACAGTATGTGACAGAGCCGTGTGTTATCCATACACAATTTGCACCCACATTCTCCACCCTATTCCTGTTCGACACACGCCGGCCTCTGATGTTGTGGCCTTCGATGGATGGACATCCAGCCTGGATGTCTTGCTGGTTGTGTGATCATCTAGGAATTTGTGTGAGGGTGGGGGGAGGCGCTGCGGGGGGGCTCCCTACATCCCTAACTCTCCCATCTCCATCCTCCTCACATACACACACAAGCACACACACACACACACACACACACATAAATACACATAGCCTGCTCCCTGTAGCGTGACCGAAGCTGCCTGATTGAAGAGAAAGGCTCTCCGCAGAGACAGCAGTTGCCACGGAGGACGTTGCTGCAGGGATCTGTATCGCTCTGCAGGCCTCTGGACTGCATGTAGCAGGTCAACATCCTAACGACTCTTCTCATTATTCCCCCTGCGTTGGACCTCCCATGTTCAGTATCATGCATCAACGCTCGTAACGAGGACGAGCGCGCTTGTATGTCGTCTCTCACATGACAGGGCAATGAATCACCTAACCTCAAACAAGGTTTCAATAACACTATCCTATCTTAACACACACACACACACACAAAACGTGACATACTCAACAGACCATTTGTCATACTTTACTGTGGAACGGAGGTGTCTTTTTTTAATCACTGTTAATATACCTCATTAATCATAAATATGTTTATTGTTTATGTTTTAATGGTCTCAATTTTGTTTTAATTTATTTTCCATGTACAGCACTCAAACACTTCTTGCTGTCTTTTCTCTGGAGTTTTTAATCTGTATAAAATGTTTTCTGAAGAAAGGCTTTTTAATAACAAGTGGGTTACTGGCTGCTTTCTACTCTTTGTGTACAGAAATAAAAAACTTTCTATTTGGCATACCCATCGTCTGCCTGTGCTTTTTAAGAGCCTCCAGCTATCCCTTTGAGAATCGAATAATGAAACATGTAACAGTGTGGTGCCAAATATGTGCTGTTTATATTAATTTTTCTTCTTGTGTTTACGTTTGGACTTCTTGGTGGCAGGATCGATAATTCCTGTTGTGACCTGAGGCGCGGCTTCACCTGCTACCTCAATCTGCTGTTTATCACCGGTCTTTCCTTCTGTTTCACCTCCTGCATCCACATTGCTTTTCCCCTCTCCTCTGTCTCACATCTATCTATCTGTCTGTCTAACCTCTCTCCATCCCCAGCTTCCCCCGTGGCCTTTGGGTGAGCAGCAGACAATTTGCACCCATTGGTTGATTCTGATTGAGTGCCACCATTTCCTGCGTTATCGTTGGCTGCTTTGTTCCCTTGGCTTGTTCTGCCTGGACCGTGTGTAGCAGTTGATTGGCATTTGACCTTCTTTCTGCCCTTATCAGACCCTGATCTCTTGCTCACTACATTATCTTTGGCCATGCCGGTGGGCGCGGGATCGCTATCTTCATCTCCCACTCGATTATCTGGTGCTTCCTGCCTGTCCCCCTGGACCATAACACTCTCTTTCTTTTCACTATCTGCCCTCTCTCCGCTTGCTCTCCTACACTCTATCTCTTTCTTCCTCTCTTTTATTTTCACATCTGGATTTTTCTCCACTGTTTCTGCATCATCCACTCCTTTGGTCTCAGCAGTGCCTGGTTTCTCTGCGCTTTTCTGCTCCTCCACCTTGCTGTCTTCATTTTTCGCCTTTGCTCCAATTTCTTCTTCTGTGGCACCAGCTTTCTGTGCAAATTTGACAGTCTTCTTTCCTGCTTTCGCAGCTGCTGCCTTGGCCTTGCTTCCACCAGGTCCCCACTTCTCCTGGGTTGCTTCCCAGTAGGTCTTCTTCTGGATGGCATGCATGATGCGGATGTTCTCACCCAGCCTCTTCAGTTCCTGTCGCACAATGGTTTTGAACTTCGGGTCCAAGCGCTCCACCTTGGCAAAGTCCCTCCGAGCTTCGTCCTCGTTGCACAAGGCAGAGTGCGCTCGCGCCCGCTGGTACACTGCCTTAAAGTTCCCTATGGAGCGAGAGAAAAGAGAAAGGGTGGGCATAAATGACAGAAATATATAGAGAACCTAAAAGGCAACAGGAGAAGGGCATAAAAAATTAGTGGTTCAGAGAGATAATTAAGAGGCGAGCGAGAAGAAAATTGGATGGCAGTAAAGGTGAATCAAGGATAAGTAAAATAAAGCATTGGAGGGAGTGAAAAGGATGAAATTGCTGCACTGAATGTCAGTGCTGAAATATGAGAGCGAGAGAGAGAGGAGACCAAAGAGAAATTCAAAAAAGTAGAAGGCGAAAGTTGGAGGGAGGTAAATCAAGAGCGAAGGAAAGCATAAGCGCAACCGTTTCACATCAGCCTCGACAATAAATAATTCAGTAACAAACAAAAAAAAAAGAGAAAACAGTGAATTCATTTCTGACTGTGATGTCCATGGGTGGGTGTCAGGGGAGAGAGAGAGACTGAGCGGTGCGGTTGTGAATGTTTGGTTTCTTTCCCAGTAAACAGAGAGATCAAGCCTTGTTGCAGCGTGGAGGCAGGCGTCTGCTGAGGGCCAGGCATTTGTACTGTCAACAGATCTTGATATTTCTCAGCTCAAAGTGAAGTTGTATAAGGAAAAACTGAAACGCAGCATGTTTATATACTCGTGTATCTATTTCGATATCTAAATGTTTCCCTCTCTCGCTCTGATTCTTTCAGATTCCTATTTTGTCTGCCTGCCCAGCCCCAAACTCCATCTTCTCTCTCGCACGACGATGCATTACCTTTATGCTTGTTAAGCAACTTGTTGTTGAGTTCCACTACTTGTTGGTATTGGTGCAGTTCCAGCATGCAATGGCTGAGGTTGAGAGTCAGTGGAAGACGCACTTTCTCCAGGGACTCCCAGTCTTCACCCTTTCGGTCCACCTGCTGAGTTCACAGAGAGGAAGGGGGGCGGGTGGAAAGAGGGAAGATGATGAGGAGGAGGTGAAGGAGAGGTGAAGGGGAGAGAGATGCCAGAGGAGATGGTGAGAAAGCAGGGATCGGGATGACACATAAGAGAGAATGAACGAGTGTGAGAGGAGGAGGGTTGAGAGAAATGAGAGGGAAGATTGGATGTTGAACATGATGGAGAGGGAAGGCAGAGGGGTAGAGGAAAGATCAGAACAGGAGGAGGAGATTGGTACATGTGGAAATGAAGATGGAGGAGGGTGGGTTGATGAGGAGCGGGAGGACAGTGTGTGTGTGCAGAGAGGGAGGTGTGTAAGAAGAGAGGAAGTTTAAGACAGAGGAAGATGCATGGGCGAGCCCTGTCACAGTGAAATCTCCAAGGGTATCTGTTATTTTTAGCTCTCTCTCTCTCTCTCTCTCTCTCTCTCTCTCTCACTCTCTCTCTCTCTCTCTCTCTCTCTCTCTCTCTCCTCTCTCTCTCTCTCTCTCTCTCTCTCTCTCTCTCTCTCTCTCTCTCTCTCTCTCTCTCTCTCTCTCTCTCTCTCTCTCTCTCTCTCTCTCTCTCTCTCGTTTGCCGGCATACCTACAATGCCACAGCTGCTCTTCAGCGAGAAAGCAACAATGACAGATGATTACAGTTTACAAGCCAGAGTGAGCCACAAGCCTTATGGAAGAGCACTTTCTGACACATTCTATAACAGGTAATCATGCTGAATGGATTGAACTGGTATGGTGAGCATCAATCCTGATTCCCAATACAAAAGCCCATCTGGATAGTCAAAAGGAGCATCCTCATTCGCAAAAAAGGCCCTATTTAGGGGTCCAAGCACTGCAGTTGCTGGAACCCTATTGTTTTTCTAAGGATTATTATTATTATTCCGCTTCTGCCTTAAAAGTATCTGGATCTCAGAAACCGTAAGAGCTACATCGGCCAAACTTGGCAGATAGGTCCAAAGTCTCAGCCGCTACTCAGGTTACAGGTTACGAAATCCACGTCAATTGGCCTCATGGTGGCGCTATACCAATCAACTTTACGTTTTGGCCTATAACTTCTGATCCGTAGGTCATAGAATCAAAATCCGTCTGACTATATTTCCGCCATTTTGAATTTTGTCTGAAAGTGTTTCGCTACTCCTCCTAGGCCGTTTATCCAACTCACACGAAACTTGGTGTGGAGCATCTTGGACCGTCCTCTTTCATACTTCTATTTGGACAATTGAATCAACTGATAAACTTTTAACGAACATGCCCTAACACAAAGTTGGCCAAAAGTACTTGACCATTCATCTGATCAAGCTAAAATGTGTAACACATGTTGAGGAGTGTTGCTTGAGCACACCCACAAAAGCATTTGGATTTCCATCACTAGTTGGCGCTACAAATGCAAAAGGTTTAATATCTCATAATTGACTGAATGGATTTTTATGAAACTTTGTACACATGTTCTAGGACTATGTCAATGTAATTGATTAATGGAGTGCACTAATACAGTTAAAATACTCTTTCTAAGGCTTTAAACGGCCTATAAGTTGGACAGTCTCGTAACTTGGCCCTACTTTTTTTGTGCTCCTTCCATTACCCCCAGCGGACTCAGTAGCTTAATGCATTGGTTAATGCATTGTCTGCAATGCAAAAGATTGTGTGTTCAAATCCTGCGGGTAACGTGTCTCCTCACACCACTAAGTTTGTTATAACTAAGCGGGGTCCAAGCACAAATTACCATATTGTGCTTGGACCCCGCTCGTTGCCGCTTGCGGTTATATTTCATATTTATTTTTGCTGTGTGTGTGTTTCCAAACTACCTTCACTATATAACCAATTACACTAACCTTATATTGGAGAACGTCCACGTATTCGATGGCCTCCTTGAACTTTACAGAAGCCTCTTCATAGCGGTTTTCTTTAATGAGGAAGTTTCCTTCGTCCTGGAGGAACATGACCAGCCGTAACATCTGCTGCCAGTCCTTCCCCTCAGTTGCACAGGAAGCATTTGGATTGATCTCTGGCTGTATCTCGGAACAGATTGCATCCTCTTTATTGCCTGTTCTCTCAGTCACTGTAACCTGAACAGTCTCTTCCTCCTCTTTATGAACTCCAGCATGTTTGGACTGAGTTTCTTCTTTCGCCTCATCTTTAGTCACTGTGTTTTCTTCTTTTTCTTCCATGTCCTCACTCTCTGCCTCCTTCTCTTTCTGCTCCTCCTCATCATCTTTCTCCTCCTCCTCATTTTTGTCCTCCTCCTCCTTTTTTTCCAGCATGTTCCAGTACTTCTCTTTCTCCTCCCAGTACTTCTCCTTCATGCGCTCCGACAGGGCGTTCAGCTCTTTGCGTACGAGAGAGGCCAGGGTGATGTCCAGGTTGGCCACCATGTTGAAGTCTTTCTTGGCCTCCTTTTCATTCCACACTGCAGCATGGGCCTTGGCTCTCTTATAGTAGCCCTTCACACAGTCTGAGAGAGAGGATGGGGATGGGGAGGGGGAGAGGGAGAGGGGGAGAGGGGGGTTGTCGTAGGACAGCGGGAGACAGATGAAGAAAAATAGAAAAATAAGGTAAGAGAGTAGATAAAAAACAGAGTTATTAATGTCTAAGCTGGAAATATTCAATAATGAACCTGCTCTCTCTACTGAAGCTGAGACGGCCATTTGTATGCATCTAGGACAGTGTGTATGTTGTGCTTTGCCGATAAGTGGATTTCTCAGCGGCACAGAGTTTGTCAGGCAGAAAAAAGAAAACCCACTGAGGTCTTTTATTGCATATGTGCTGCACCTGTACCACTGTGTACATGTGTATCAATTATTTCTCACTAAAGCCTTACATCTTAGAACTCACACGAACATGTACATACGGACACACACGTGCTAATATATGCGCGCACGCGCACACACACATACACACTGTAATCCCTCCATCCCGGAGGAGTGGGCTCAAGTGGTTGGTTAGATCCCCATTGATGGCTCCGTTCCTCTCTTCCTCTCCATTTCATTTCCCTCTACGCTAAATCTTTCATTCTGCCAACATTTAAACAGATTTCTTCATAGCCTCTGGCAATAACATAGACACTGCAGTGAGCCACTATCGCAATAGCGCTTTTCTAAAGGAAGATTGGATTGAAGGGATGGAGCAGAGCACTGGAGTGGCTGATTTAAACTGATAGAGACAACAAGGTAATGATGACAGGAGGAACAACACTGGGGTACGAGTGAGTGGAAAGTGAAGGGAGGAGAATGAGAAGCTGAGAAGAAAAGGGAGGAGACAAAAGTGGCAAAAGAGAGGAAATGAAAGGAAAGACAAACGAAAGACAAAAGAAGAGGAAATCAAAGGACTGAAAAGGAGGAGAAGGGAAAGGTGCAGTGATAATGGACAATCTGCAAGAGGGCGGCTGGTGTTGTGGAATAGATAATTTCCATAAGCCTCATTAAGAGGACTGGGGCTTTGTGGCACCTGCATGCAATGGGCCGATGGAGCTTGGAGAGTAACTGGCTGCTATTGTCCTTATACTGTCTCACACTCACTCATAAACACACATACACACAGTCAGGTTTATACCCTCCCTTCCCCCACTACACACACACACACACACACACACACACACACACACACACACACACACACACACACACACACACACACACACACACACACACACACACACACACACACACACACACACACACACACACACACACACACACACACACACACACACAACTTTACACCCTCCCTCCTCTGGCTACACACTGACACACACATATAAAACTGAAAATCCAAGATGAGGGACAGAGAATAAAATAAAGACAGCCTCAGTGGATCCTGTCTCTAGTGAGGCCATAATTCACAGGGCGCTGAACTAGATACTGTGTCAGCATGTGATCTCCTCCAGGATTATATGGGCAGCTATGGGTATGGCAGTACAATTCCCAAGGCTGTTTCAACTATAAAACCCTTTGTAATGTCACCCTCTGCCCTCATACATACACTCACTGAACACACAGCTAGAACATGTAACAGTTGCTGCAATAAAGCCAGCGTAGACATCAGACCCCGACTTGTCTGCTTTTAATGAGGTTTGGAAATTATTGTGCGTGCATATATGGAGGGTCGGCGGGCTCACATGTCTGAATATGTGTGTGTGCATTTCTTAATAGGAAGGTTCAGGACTTCTATAGCCTGTCTCCCTGGTATTAATCTGGGTTATGGTAGAGAAGCGAGCCTCTGAACACAAGATCGTCGGATTTGACCGTGGGCCGGCTGGGAAAATGTGGCTAGGCGTCAATTTTCTAAAAGATAATCTTTACACAACCGTATGTATGTGCCAGGTGCAACGTTTATTCGCCGAAACGTGTTTTGAAATAAAACCCTTGTAAGTGAAGACAGTGTGTGGGAGTCTACAGATTTTGAAAATGTGGGTTAGGGAAAGTGAATGACTAATGTTCCCTCCCTCCTTCACTGCTAATGTCAAGTTGACTTTGAACAAGGCATTTAACCCCTGACTGCTCCAGCGGAGCTCCTCAGGGTCCAACAGTAGAAGACTGTGGCTGTACTGGGCAGCTCAGAGGTTTTTTTAATGTCAAACAAGGGGGATTTAATTAGTGATAATTATCTATAAATCCTTACCATTCTATTTAACATAGAGTCCCTGTGGGCATTTACCTTTGTGCTTCTCCAGCAGTTCAGTGGTGTGCTCTATAACTTCATAATACTCCTCCAGCTCCAACATACACTGGCAGTAGTTCAACTCCAGGGGGATGATCATACGACCGAGGTTAATGTAGTCTATATCACCCGGCATCTCCTACACACACACACACACACACACACACACACACACACACACACACACGCATACAGAAAAACAACAAACTGATCCAGATTGCTGTATTGCTTGGCATCTCCTACACACAGATTTAAATGCTTTATTTGAAGTCACAAAATTATACTATTTTTTACATTGATTCAAATAAGACAGAGATTCAACATGGCTTTGGGAAATTGAAGGATTCAAACAGCATTGTCCCCGCCTCACAGAATTTTGCTAGTTCTTTGCAGATAGGCCAACTATCTGCAAGCCTCTAACATCAAATATATGAACATGCCAAGGCTGCCAAAAATCACTCACAAGAAACCTGCTTGCTCTCCTATCAAAACATCTCAAACACTACTTGCACTCCCCCCAGTATTCCTCCACACCTCCCTCCATCCATCCTTCCATACCCCTCTCATCCTAGAAAGTCTGCTGCAGCAGCACCTCCACCCCTCCCTCTCCCCCCCCCCCCCCCCACCCCCATACACACCCACCTGGCTGTAATCAGGAACACAGAGAAGCAGAGAAAAACAGGAAAACAGTAATCTCCCACTGGAAAAGAATGAGAGTTGCGTGTCCCAAAAACCTAAAATCCAGAGAAAACCTCAAAAATCACATCTCTGAGCATCCCTCCTCTCCTCCTCCCCTACACCACCCCCCCACCCCTCCACCCACATCCTTCACTCACTCTGGACTGGACAGTTTTCAGCAGCAGGACAGCCTCTTTGTACTTGCTGGCAGCCTCTCTGAATCGTCTCTGTTTGACCAGTGCGTTGCCCTGCATGTGGAGTGTCGGCACAGTCTCCAGCTTCTCGTCCTTCTCCATCATCCACGACTCTCGCTTGTAGGACATGGGGTCTCCCACCTGAGAACAGCAGGGGCGGGGGGAGAGGGCAACAGGACAAAACCATGAGAAGGAGAAAAAACTCCTCTGATGTAAATGCAACTGAATGGTAAACAGGTCTCCTCATGCTCAGAAAAGCATTATCAAATTATCAGAGACGTTGCCGATTTCATTTGGCTATGAAATTCATGTGCTGCTGTAGTTGGACCCCCTGGTGGGTTCCAGCTTGTTCTAGATTATGTATCATTTCGGAGTTGAATGTTTTAGGCAGAGGGGGAATTGGGTTTTGTCATTGCTGTCAGTTACTTTTAGAAAACAGTGTGAAGGAATGTCTAGATTCTAGGCTATTAGGTTGTGTGTTTGTGTGTGTGTGTTTGTGAGTGTGTCTCTTTCACCGCCAGGCATTGAAATCTGAAGAAAACATAACGGTTTAATGAAAGACTAGAGGGCTGAGTCTTCTACGCCGTCTTCTTCCTTCTGTAAGCAGCGTGACATGTTTTGCTGTCAGTGTTTACCTGTACCAACTCCATGATAAATATGAGAGGCTGAGGCGTTCTCATCAGCTCATCCAGCTCAGGATAGCCAGTGGAGTGATAGTGGAACAGGTTGCCCATGCCACACATGTGTCTCTGGCCCTCCAGTGGGTCTTTCCCCTGAGCAATCAGCCGCATTCCCTTGGACACGATGGCGTACAACCCTGTGTGCTGGAAAATAAATACATCAACAAATATAGACATAAACAAAACAATTTCATCTAGACGTAGAAGCACTTAAATCAAGATAACCCCCCTGTTGCCACAACTGAAGCCGCCTGCCCATGCCAATCAGTCCTACATGTACAAGAGAGCCACAATCAGTAGCCACAATTTTACTTGCAAATAGTATTCATCATTTTTTCCTGAAGGAAAAATACTAAAATTTGCACAATAAGATTGCTCTGTTTTTCTTTATTAATAGTGAGTGTGTAGGAGGCCACCGGAGGTTGATTAATGTGCATCATAATGAAGAGCAAAAGCTTCCCCCTTCCCCTGTGAAGACTCATTAGGACCTCATTTGCGGCCCTAATATCTTGGAGCGTGTGTGTGCATGTGTCTGTGTATGTAGGTTTGTTAACTGTGGTTGAACTCACAATGGCATCACACCAGAACTCAGCCACCTCGCCAATCCTCATGGATGTCAGCAGGGTCTCCCAAACTTCCATCTTGAACATCTTTCCGACAAAGATTTCAGCTGGTCTCTTGGCCAACCGACTGTCATCAATTACTGTCCGCTCAAAGTTGTCCAACAGTGTCTGGAAGTGGAAGACCAGCTTGGATAGGAAGGAAAAAGGATGGAAGAGGGGGAGGAGGAGGGGAGAGAGAGTGGAGACTATATGAAACTGTGCTGTGGTCATGTATTCCATCAATTTCTTATGCAACACAGACACACAGCTTATCAATGTATGAGGTTTGTCTGTCTGTGTGCTTTGGGAGTAACTGAGCCTTACCGCAACTCTGTGTAAAATTATTTTGGCTCCATATAAAATTCTATTTATAGCTTGACAGATTGTGTGTAATGGTCTGATAACCATGTGAGGAATTGGGAATCACCTCGTCAGAGAGGGAACACACACACACACACACACACACACACACACACAGGTAAATGGAGAGATTCATGCTGGCATTGTCATGGAAAATGTGTGTCACAGTGTCCAGGCTTGGAGCCATATGGCTGGATGTGACTAGGAAGGAAAAAGTTGGCGACCAACAGATCAGTGGATGAACAGAAATACACACACTGCCAAAAAACATGTTGCAATTTGGTTGACCAAATGTTTGCTCTGTGTGTAAGAGCCAGAAACAGAATAATTTCCCCCCTTCTTGAATAATTCAACAGAATCTAATTGAGGTGGGCAGTGCATTACAAAGCTAAAAATAGCCATTGTTCAGTGAAACATTAATTACAACACAATGCTAATTATCATTTCTCTCCAACATATTGAGTATAAATTATAAATCTAGTTTATCTCTGAATTTAGGTTAGCTGTGACTTACCTTCGTCCCAGGTGGGAAGTGTGGCAAAGGTCCTGTGCCTCCAGCAAGAATCTTCTTCTTGACTCCTGGGTGGTTGAGAAGGTACGTGTGCTCCATAGTCAGTCTGCCTCTTCCCTGTCAAGGGGTCGTCAAGGTGGATAAGTGTACTTTACACCTTGGGGCTACTCTGCAGGCTGCGGGGTGAGTAGAGCTGGACAGAAGTGTGTGTTTTGGAGATTCTTTGAGGTCTGTGTGCTTCTGGCTTTCTAATTAGCCCAGTAGAGAGAGTCCTGGCTGGCTGGCTGCTCTCTGACAGATGGCAGGATTAGCCAGGGTTTGGAGATGGCCACTTTAATCTGAGGAGCTAATCCCTTGCCTACCCCCTCCGAACGGTGGGGTAATCCCTGCAGGGAGGAGTAGGGGAGGCGGGGATGACCGCCGGCCCAGACTCAGGAAAGGCCCAGAAAGGCCCAGATCACTCTCCAACAACCAAAGATCATTCTGGAAGAACAGTAATCTCATGACGCAAGGGTGGTGTAAAAAGGCTGCTGTCCGGGCATGATGGTGGGCCTATACACCATAGTGAGGAGTGGACAGCAGGTAGGGCCCTCTAACCTACAGGTAACAGCCAAAATTTAAAAAGGACACATCTGAGTAAGTGAGGAATACAGAATATATTAAAAGCAGGACTCTGATGGCTGGTTAAGGTTTAGCGTGGATTGTCCTGGCCTGGTTTAGATGCACTCAACTCAGTGCAGGGTAAACTAAATATCAGTTAAAACAAACCAACTCTGTGTAATCACCTTCATCCTATGGCATTTCTATCCTATTCGAATATAAATGGGATGGCAAGTACCATCCTGGTCTCTTGCAGAACAATGCCCCGCATACACAGGGGAGAGAGAGTCACTGAATGCCTCAGTGAGCATTTAAATGATGCAAACCATATGCCATCTCAGTCAGCCAGATCTTGACCTAATTGAACATTTTTGGGGGCTTCTGGAAGGTTTACCCACCACCAACAGAAAACAATTAACAATGCAACTTCTCGTTGGAGCCTGGTGTCGTATCTCCCCACACGGCTGTAAAAATCTATGTCCAATGAGGCTGTTCTGGTGGTTTGTCTTGATACAATGTCCTATTGAGTCACTTTGCAATGCTGTTTCTTTTTCTTTGGCTCTTTAATATCAATATTCGTAATTTATTCTTCATGCAGGTAAACTAATAAGAGGAAGGTCAGCTGAGGCACAAGGTGACTGACATGTTAATTGGGAGTGCAATTAGCGACAGAATGACAAGCAAAACAGACACAAAATTTAGCCTTGAAGCCAACCAGTTTAATCATACAGTAATAGACAATTTAAAACCAATTCTGTCAACTCATAACAAAATATGAACTGTTAAAACAGAACGCAGTACGCTGTACGTGTAATGTCTGAAAAACAGAAGCTGAAAGGAATGACACAGCATGTCAGCTAATAAGGACTCCCTCCTCCCTCGGTGGTGGTGCAGAAGGCTCTCTTGCTCTCTTTGTGTGTGTGTATGAAGACGACATGAGGCTGCCCCCTGGTGGTCACTTCTCGATCAGTGAGTCCAGCTGCTCCTGAAGCGAGGCCAGCTGTTGGAGCAGAAAATAGGAGGCTTGATTGATGCCCGACAGCCCCAGGGTGTAATTGGAGGCTAAGTGGATGATGATTAACATGTCTTTTCACATTAATTTGTTGCCTTCATTTGTCAATACAAACAACAAACCGAGACAGTGGGTGGCCACTGCGGCATAGCTGCAGCACGGCCTTGGCTGTTAGCCTCTGACAAATTCAATTTAATGTGGGTCGATTTGAAAAATTATGATATTAGGCATGAAAATTGCGAATGGACAGATAACAGAATGACACCTGATAAGAGGATATATCAAATTCAAACACAATTCAGTATCGCATTAATGCAAAAGGAGAAAGCTGTAGAAAGTTCACAGCAAGCATTGCTTTTAGCCTTTTATTAAAAAGGTTCTTACCTGCTCCATCTCCCGCTCCTCCTGCTGAATAATCTCATTCAACAAAGCTTGGAAGCGGTTCTGGGAGAAGACAGACAAACAAGATTTGTTTGAGTCGGCATACTGAGGCTCATTAAACTGTGATGGCTTTAAACGTGCGTCCGCCTGGGCTGCTCATGTCACTATCTACTCTGACAGAAAGGCCATTTGGAATGCCAGTCAGAGACAGCTGACCTTTTCCCTGCGTCTGTGATAATAATGACTGGAGATGGGGCTTTGACGGCCCCAAAACACTGGGCAATCAGAGCCCTAAATGGCAATGTAAAAAAGGGCCATGTCTGCTCATGTTTCACACATTGTAAAATCTCCTCTAAAGAGCACTTGGCGGAACGATGAATTTTCATGCCATTTTGTCTGCGAGGAAATGCTTATAAAGGGCTGATGGCAGAAATGTAATATTTATGTCATTAAAAAAAACAAAAAAAACGATGGCCTTCAACACCGCCTTTTTTTTCTTTCTTTTTTTTTTTAGGTTTTTCACATCGCTGCTTAGATTTTTGCCTCCAAGCTCATTATGTGCACTCATGTTCCTGTACATGCAGACCTACTTTCTGTATGTGACTACTTTGTGAGTGAAAGAAAATATAGGGTGTGTGTGTTCATTGCTCACCTTAAGGGCCTGGTTTTCCACTTTCATGATGAGTTCCTCCTGCTGTTTCTTTCGAGCGCGGGTTTCCTGGAGCTTGGCCTTGACACTGTTGATCTGCACCTGATACTCCATTACTGCAGGGAACAGCAGGAGGTTCACATGTTACAACTGCCGCACAAATACACAATAACCCACACACATCAATGCCAAACAGAACACACTCCTTCATTTTTTAAGGATTATTTTTTTGTCATTTATGATTTTGTGCAGTCAATAGTAGAGAGAAAAAGCTGGAGAGGGATGATGGTGTGACACAATTTGAGAGCAACATACTCACACTTTCAAAGCCGTGAGTACAAGGTTTTCACCTTAGCCTGCTGAACCACCAGGATGCCTCCATTTCGGTTTGACAAACTGGCGTTAATTGCAACGACAGACCCATTTAAAAGGATGTGAACCAGCAGGCCGAAGCACTACTAAATCAGTCTGCCCTGGGCTCCACAGGGGGTTCTCATTAAGTCCAGCCAAACTAATATAGCCTCACAACAACGTGTGGCTCCATCACCATCAACTATGTTCCAAACCAAGTCTATCCATCCTCGTATTGATGAAATTTAAACTCCCTGCAGATGCAGCTCATCTGGCTGCCACTCATTATAAGTGCACAGGTTCTGCCAGAAATACACATGGCAAGACACCATAGGAATTAGGAAAGGCTGTACTGGGTCGAGCTGGGTTCATGCAGAGGAGCCAGCCAGTAGTTTTGCTGACTGACAGCTCCATGTATGTAGATGAGGAGGCATTGAGCTGTCAGATTGGACAGCTGTCTCAGCAGCACGCCGAGCCACAACACCTGTCAGACTGGAAAGTTGAGGAGGCAAGTGGAGAGATGAGAGCTGTGTGTGTGTATATCTCTGTGGGCGAGGTTGCACATGTGTATTTAAGAGAAAGAGTGCACAAGTTGGTGTTTGTGTGAGAGAGAGTGTGTACGAGTGTGTGTGTGTGTGATGCCTGACCTAGAAAACTCAGCTTTGATTAGAAGTCCAGACACCTGGCTCAAGTTATTTTTGACCTCTGCTTTGACATGTATCTGAGGGTTTGATTTAATTTGATGTCAGACCGTCTCTTGTCTCCAAGTCTGTTCTGAAATCAGCATGCCAAGTTTTCGGCCAGGATCACTCCAAAAGAAAAATAAACGCATTGAGAAGACTGTTGGTATGCTAAGTTAGTAGGACGACAGAATCAGCATTCACATCGAGATGTAAATACGAGGAGTTGCAAGCACAGCATGAAAGACTGATTGCAAAATTCTGTAGCTGCATTTACTTCATCCACCCACATTACTCTTTCAGACACATACTTTTCAGCACAGCACAAAGATGTACACACACTCAATATCATTTTATAACAGATGCATGCAGATGCACATAAGCAAACACACATCCCTATCGCCATATATTCCGAGGTCCTATACATTTTTAATTTCATAATTCCATTACTTTTTCCAGACTGGAGGTTTGACTGGGTTTGAATAATGTGGTCAGGGTTCAGTATGATGTAAACTGACAGCGGCTGGGGAATGTGACTGTCAACTAGGTCATATCACTCACACAGCTGAACAGTATTCTTCACAAAAATATCACAACATGTAAGTGACATAAAATCTGTAACTATGTATAACCACAGAACAAGACCTGTAAATTATCAAACATATTTTCCATCGTTTTCCAGACCTGCACAGGAACCCCGACATCCTCTCACCTATCTGGTTGTTTCTGTCAGTTTCGTGGTGCGCAGAGTCAGACTCGTTGAGTTTGTCTTGGAGCTGTCTGACCAGATCATCCTCTGTGTCCATGATATTCAGGTCCTCGTCCTCGTGGCGGTCCCCTTCGTCCTCCTCCTCCTCGCTGCTGCTGCTGATGTCGTTGAAGATCTCCCTCAGCTCGTCATGCTGGGCTGGCCATGCGGAATGCACAGGGGCGTATTAACACACGGGCACAAATATGGAAGCAACATGAATTAAGAACACTAATGTGGGTTCAGTTGAGGTCATCAAGACAGCAGTCTAGCTAGGATTGTGTTGAACAAAGTTAAAAATCAGAAGATGGTATCATATGGTGTGGTATGATATAAACCAGGTATCATTAACATGGACTCCAACCTACTCATGATGTTTTGAACAACCTTCACTCAAATACAAATTATTTACTATCAGTTCATCTATAATTTTACATATGTGTATATATATGTATATACTGTATAAGTTCAATTTCCTACCATACCATAACAACATAAAAAAAACGTATCATCAGACCTCTGCCCGATCTGCCTCAGTGACATAGAACAAGATAACGAGTCTCTGCGGTGATTTTAAAAACAAAAGGGTGGAGAAACTTTCACCTAGTGAGAGCCTATTGAGAAGGTAGACTTATGCTGTGGTAAAAATGCATCTAATTTGCAAATTAACTTCTTTAAAACGGCACAAAGCACCTCTGGTGTGTGTTGCAATCACCTCTAGTGTTTTGTTACTTTGAACTTTTGGATTTGTTAATGGAAATAAAAATGAAAAAGCCAAATTTGACAAAACAATCCCTAAGACAACTCTAGTACTGAGTTAGGACAGTTGGTCTCATATTACAGGAATTCAGGTTTTCCTCTATTTATACATAAATAAGCAACAATGTTTAATGAAGACATTGTTAAGATTGTAGTAGTAGTAGTAGTTAAATTTTAAGTTATTGCATTTTCAGATGTGGTGACCTGTGGTGAGGTGGCAGTGTTGTTGTTTGTGTTGCTATTGTTGCTGTCATTGTAGTTGTCATAGTTGTCTGTTTATTTGTCTGACATTGCTGTATGGCATGCGACAAATTTCCGAAAGGATCAATAAATGCATCTATCTATCTATCTATCTATCTATCTACCTATGAGCCAGCTCTAGGTTGGTGTGTGGCACATTCACATACCAGGAAGTAGCTTGGTGACTTTCTAACCGTAGTGGCTAAGTCAACACCTGAATTGATCAGTTTATTCAGCAGTTCTCTTAGTTACAACAATACTGTGCTATCAAAGCACTCTGATGTTAACGGGTGGGTCAACATAGTTTCACTCACTCCAATCCCCCCCCCCCCCCCCCCCCCCCCAGCTAGCACATTTGTTGGTGTCTAGCAAGGAGCTCTGGGGAATCCACTTGCAAAAACTATCTAAGGGCCAAAAACAGCTGGCAGAGAACTCAAAAACTAATACTTGAAGCATCTGCTTCCCCATGAGCTGTTGAAAAAATCACTTGAAAGAGTCACTTACCTGAGGATCCATGGCCTATCTTGTGCCCTGAGGTGCCAGGTGAGGAGTCCAGGTTGGCCAGAGAACCGTGCTGGTCTGCCTCCTTGGTCTCATCCTCCGCTATTATTTCCCACCCTGAACACCATGGGTTAAGGTCAACCTACCCACTGTACTTCTGCTACGCCTTCAGCACAGCACTGTTTCACACTACAACACTTGTGGTCCTTCAAATTTCACACTTTCTGTTTAATGGTTCACAGGAATTGGCTTTATTTTGACATTTAGTAGTGTGACATCTGAATGACTGCTGCTGCGTGTGACGCTCAAACTATAATTAGAACCTAGCATCACTGTGAAACTAAGCAACTAAGCAATGATCATGCACAGTCCATCTTAATTAACACGCAGCACGCAGACATTGAAAGCAGCCCTGCTCTGCTCTTATTCTGTCAGGCAAGTTTAGACTTTCATTAGAGCACTAATGGCATCCTTGCAGTGTGTATATCTCTCACATAGACGCATTAGACAGAGTCAAGTCAGGTGAGTCTAGGAGGAGTCAAGGCCACCACTTGGGGCTTACATCAGCATATTTTGACTAAGCTGCATTTATTATCTGTGTGAGAGGACATATTAGAACTGCTGCTGGGTGAGACTGAGGTTAGGTCTGCCCTACAAAGGCAAAACAGCATTAACTTTAGATTCATTTTGTGCTTCTTAAAAGGTCAAGAGCCATGACTAGGGTTTAGATTTCATATCAACAAAAATGATGCTGACCCTTTGATGCTATATTACATGATATACAGTCCACTTCTGTACCAACAGTTTTTTTTGTTGGTACATGACATAAACACTAGTGTCATTTGTCTTGGTTTCACTACTCACATAGTTACTGCTCTTTGGGCTTTGTAGGGCAGATGTACGATTGTGGGTGGCTAAAAGGATACGGACACTGACAGCCTCAGCATCTGTGCTCAGCAATCTCTTCACCTCCTTTTCCACGTCAGGAGACTCAATGTACTGCAAGAGAGAGATGGAGTTACATGCAGTGCTATCAGCATCGCACACACACACACAAAAGGTAGCAGCTGGCCACATGCCAGCAAGCACATTAGCGATTAAAAACAGAGGGAGCCAAATCAATATGGCTCGTCTCTGCACCTTCTGGAAGATTTATTCAAAAGACAAAGTAGAAGTCTAGTGCTCACGCGCTCGCTTTCACTTTGATCAAAGCAGTGGTGAAATTGCTTTCTTGCATACCTTTGGGGGCAAACTAAGATGGAAAGGCTTTATTTATATGTAAATCTTAGTTTTCACTTTCACCACAGTTCCTGTTTTATGAAATGTAAATGTCTTGTTGGAATAAAGCCTGGGAAAGAGATGGATGATCGGAAGGGATGCTAAAGAGATGGATGGGAACGGGGAGGGGAGCGCTCAAGGGGAAATGAAAATGTCAGAACCTTCTTTTTCGCAGTCTTCCGAAATCTTCTCTTGCGTGTGTTCTTCAGAGGGCAGGTGACTGGAGAGCAAAACAACAGGATTAGTGAAGTCAAGGCAGCTCAATCAGCTGTGGAAGACAAACTAAACTCCCTGAATTACTGATGTGTGAAGTAACAGCACAGAGGGCTAAACTCAGCACAATTTGTTTGTGTGTACGCGCTTGTCTACTTACTGCCATGGTTCCAGACAAATTTCTTGTCCTTGTCTTTGTCCTTCTTCTTGCTCTTGGGGTCGGTGCTTCCAGTGGGCTCCTCTAAAGGAGGGTAAAGGTCTCCATCTAGTGTACACACCAGCATCTAACCCATGGAGGATAAATTAATAGTTAGGAAGACGCCGTGGAGTAATACCTAATCTAGAGTGAATTACTGAGCTCTGCATGAGTACTTAGTGTTGTTGTAAAATGATTTAATCACAAACAGGAAAAAGATAACACAAACCCAAAGTTTCTAACAATCATCCAACATTTTGTTAAAAAAAATTGTGGTGAAGTACTTTTCAGTCTAAATCAGTATCGTGCTTTTGTAACAAGCAACAAAACTATCCATTTGAAAATTATATTGTTCTACCTGACAGACATCAGCAGTCTTGTAAAAAGTCTTCTTGTCCACCGTTTTCAGAGACTCCAGGATACAGGGCAGATCCACCAGCTTGCAGGCCAAGGGGACACGGTCTACTCTCACTATGCCATGACGACCATCCGCTACAAATGAAAAGGACAACATGATGTGGATATGTTGTGTGTGAGAATGTGGCATTTTAACACCTTCCATATGGACACCCCAGTGATTGTTATGTTGTGAGTCTGAGAGTGTAACTATCTTTTATGGGCTGGGCCAGTTGCAACTGCTTTTTGTTCCAATGTTTACAAACAAGCAAATGTTAAATTCACGACATACATTGAAAATGTATGTTTTGCTGTCACATACATACATTTCAGAGTGAAAAAACTTAAATTCTGGACTAGATCTTTTAATGGATAACCTCAATCTATTTATTACAGCCTTAAAATAAGAGCAACATCTACAACAAATTTGAATGGTGTTTTTAAAAGTGGATGCCGTCACACAAGTCAGAGGTAAACAGGGTGGTATTCCAGAAAGCGGGTTTAGTGAAAACTCTGAGTTTGTTAACCCTGAGATGAGGGAAACTCCGTCTTTTCAGCTCCAGAAAGAGTCAGTTACCACGGTAACTGACTCTGCAAACCTAACCTGCTCGCTGGCAGGTTTTTTTCAACAACAAACCCTGAGTTTCTCTCTGTCTCCTCCCTCTTACAGAGCCAGACATGCTGTTTCATTTCCTCATTCATTCAATCTGTATCAAAGCGCATTAATTAGCGGAGGTTTACTGTATGTCAGAATTAAAATCCTGGTTGGATATTAGTTTGTTACTCAAGGACTATCTAAAGTTATCGCTTTTATGTGCATCAGTCATTTCTTTGAACAGCGTTTTTTGCCTTCACATTCAAATATTAGCCTACACAGAGAGAATTCGCCCTCAGCTCAGAATAAAACCTCTTTTTGCGAGTGGAAGTTATTATTTTTTTTATAACACTGTGACTCTGTGCACACAAGACAGCTGTCAGTTTGTTAGAGCAGTTCCTGCACTGAAATGTTTATTGTACATAATGTGTAATAAATTTACAAAATTGGTATGAAGCTTTAGACACGTAGGATCAATGAATAATTATCTCTATCACTCATGATGCGATTGGTGGCACTGATGGAACATCATTCCTATAATATTGGAGATTATATGTTAATATTTGAGCAGGATCGTGGTGCAGCTGCAGAATGTAGTTTGAAAGTGAGTTTTTTTAAATAGGGTGCATAGTCTTAATGTGTTTTAACAGCATTTCAGTGACAATGTTTAAATTTACTACAGTTGTTGAAGTAGCTGAAATAAAGTCACTAAATGCTGTTGAGCCAAGATGCAAATAGATGTCTAAAAATGTAAAATCTACTGTATTTTAACCTTGATGCCTTTTCAAGTGCAAATCACCAAACACATTATTACTGGATCAGATTGTGAGCTTACAATCATGTCTCTATGTCTTTGATCTATATATTTTTTTAAATCTTTAACTATGTTTTTCATCTTCAAAACTCAGAGTTTCCTATCTCGGGGTTAATCAACTCAGAGTTCAGGGTTAGAATCAGAGTTTGTTGAACATGCTTTCTGGAATGGACCCCAGCAGTGTAATGGCTATTGGTAAACCGGCTTACGGTGCAACTCGATGGTGAGTCTGTCTTTCAGGTTCATGCTGCTGGACTGGGCAATCCTTCTTACTGTTGAGGCATATTCCTTTAAAAGAAAAAGATGAATTGTCATTTGCAGAAAACACTCAGATTCAATTACCCGTGAATTATCATTTTCAGCGTGTGTAACACTCCTACCATGGGCAGCCGCAGGACAAACTGACTCTCCAACTCATACGGAGCATCCTCTTTGCTCTTTGATCCGACCTTCCCAACTGCAATCAGAACACATCACCAACAAGATTCATACCGTTACAATAGTTCCCTTGTTGCTTGTTTTGTATTTATGTAATTGCAGTCTCCATAGTCCACCATGAACACACTGTGATCTGTTTGACCAGCAGACCCTAACCCATCTACTGTATATGGACTCTGCCTAGTATTAAAGAGGGAGTTGTCTTTGTTAATGTTAAATTAGCATAAACAACGTTCACAAGTAATTCCTCTGATAATCTGTCAGTTCAAGCTAGATTTGTGCACATGAACATGCCTAAACAAGCCTCTGCCACGGTTCAACACCAAAATCCTAAATCTACTGTTGTCAAGAGACAAAACATGGAGCTGACACTCTGACAATGTATAGGAAAACTAGTTGATCTTCAGGATGATCGTCAGGGAAAAAGTTAAACATATGAAGTAGCCCACTTTCTCCCAAACAAAAATGGGGTTTGGGGTTCATGATTACAAGTGCCAATTTTGCCATTATAAAAGTCACAAACCAGTTTTAGTACTACAACTTGCACTAGAATCAAAGCTGGCAGCCATAACAGGGCCAAATAGAAACAAAATGACCTCAAAACCACAAGTGTTGCAAAATATGAATTGTTACAGAAGTTACAGAGGAAATACTGTACTGTAATGTTTATATTTTCTGGTTATCAGAGAGGAGTGTTGTTTCCCAACTGTTCTTGCTTCAGGAGAGTTGTTGATGCTCGTAAATATTGATTCAACTCAGTGATATAGTGGTAAATAATAAGTGTATGTGTGTGTAAACTACGACCTCTTGTCGGTGACCATCATGTCTAACAAACAACAATATCAACAAAGGTCAATTCATGCTGTGTTCATTAAAATACCTTATCTTACCATAACACGTACATTGTTTTGACATCAGTCACTATTATGTGTACTATGAATTTACGTAAACGGTTTTTTTTACGCCATTTTCTGGGTTTACGTGCATTTAGAGTTGCATACAAAGTGTATAATGTTAGTGTACCGTTATCAAGCTGTGTACATCAGATACAGTGAGTTCCTAACTAAGATACAAGCTTTAAACACCCAACAATGTGACACCAATATTAGCAGCCCGCTCGCTATTTTATTTTTGTTTTCATCAGATTTAGCATTAGCAGTACTAACGTTAGCAGCATGTTTACAACACAGAGGCAAATGCTAGCTAGCGTTAGCTAAGTAAGCTAAGATAATGCCAAAAGCTACTACCTTTCAGTTTGGAAGTCATCTTTGTTTTCTTATTTTGCATGAGGTAAATGACGTTGCCTTAATATATTTAAACGTTAAAACTGACACCCAAGTAAAAGGGCGATTCCGCTTAACGTTAGAATTGACGCGGTTCACACGGAACAAAATACAGAACACCGGCGGATTGTTCTTCTCTTGCTGCATTCAGGTCCTCCTCGGAAGTCCCTGTTTCTGTTCGCTTCAGCTCCTACGACACATACTTAATTATCAGATAGACCATGTGCAAAAGTCGAAAGAAATGTTGTAATAGCAATGCAAATATACACATATGTAAATCTAGTTTCGACAGCCACTATGTATGCCGTCCTCGTGTTTCCTACTACGTTGTAGCAAGGATTATAAGGTTTCTTTCCACTTTTGGTTTTACTTGTCAGGATAGGTTAGCCAATATCATGTAGTAGCCAAAAACTCACGAGGGAATGACTCAGCAAACCGGGATCAACATGCTCGCTTTTACCTCCGAAATACAGGTAGTTCACATTAAATTTATAACACAGAATATCGCTTTTCCGAGAAAACGTGAATGCCACATTTTCACTCTGTGTCGCGAGACTTGTCACATTGCGCACACTGGATATCGCCGTCATCTGGACAGTTGGAGGATTACAATCAAAAGGAAAGGGGTTTTGAAAAGATAACAAAAATCCCACTCAAATATCACTTATTTTGTAAGATACTCAAATTATGGTTAACTGAAATATTTTTTAGTTGTACTTATATCCAAATGACATCATCAGTGAAGCACCCTTGAAATACTAAAATAAATAATTTTTGTGTACTTTTTTGATTACCAAAATGGCTCATCTCGGATATTACATGACACAATTTTGTAATCATAACAAAAATCTTCTAGCTCATCTAGCTCACTTCCAGTTCAAACTGATGAAAATCAAACAGATTTCACAATAAGAGTCCTCAACTAGAACTAGCTTCAACAGCTACGGAAATGTTCCATGTAAAAGTGCCAAATCTATCTTTGCTCAGTAACAATTTCCTTTAAAAGTGACCGACAATACCTGACGCTATACTTTAATTCGCTGAATCAATTTAAACTAACAACGTTTTCCTAAGGCATTTTATACCGAAATAAACATTGTACGTTTTCTGGGGAAAAAAATACTTTCACTTCCGGGCCGGGATCGATCCCTCTGTTGCTGTCGTCTTTCTGCTGTCTACCTCCCAGCTTGCATAAAAGATTTCAACAAAGTTTGGTTTTATCGACGACGACATTACAATAATTGGCCACTGAGTAACCAAAATGGGGTTTAAATTGACTGTCAACAGTGCCAGGAGGGCAACGAGGACACTGTGGCTGCTCATGCTAGTGAGTCTGTCTGTCTGCATCTGTGTTTGCAGAGCATCATCTCCAGAGGACGACAGTGCCATGGAGAACATCGTTACAGAGAAGAAGGCTGAGGAGAGCCACCGGCAGGACAGCGCGGACCTGCTCATCTTCATCATGCTCCTCACCCTCACCATTTTGACCATTTGGTTGTTCAAACACCGGCGATTCAGGTTTTTACACGAAACTGGATTGGCGATGATTTATGGTGAGAAGCCCCACCTGACTTGAGTGATGTCATCAGTGCTGTTACTCTCTTTTTTGGCACTAAATGTTGATTTCCTGACCCAGTACTGTTTTGTAGCTGTGGGCTCTCGTTACACGGATAATGCTGGCCTACATTAGAAATGGTTGCATGCCAGCAGCAGGCTCATGTTAAATGTTCCTCTGTTTTCAACCTCAGCAGTTTCACTAGTATTGCTGATTTTAGGTATCTTAAGGATCAGTATGTTACAGTTACATGCTGTAAGGTAATATGCCTAGTTACAGCAGTATGTTGCTGTTGTCATGTGAAAACCATGTAAATCCAATCTTGGTGATTTTCATGTTTTAACTTCAATTAAAGGAGTACATGCTCCTGTACAGATTGAGAAAACTCTGCAAATCTTGGGCTTATGAAACCCTTTCAAAACCGAAAATACATCAGAAACACATGGCGGTGAAACACAACGCTGTTTTTCTTAGTTCCTGAAAAGCTGACATTTTGGAGTTCTCACTTAGCCTGTATACAGTGATGGAAAGAGTAGGCCTACTAGAAAGTCTGACTCAAGTAGAAGTATTGTTACTTTGCTGATATTTTACTTAAATAGAAGTAAAATTACAGATATAAAAATCTAATCTATAAATCTTAAGTAAAAGAAAAAAGAAGCTCATTTCTAATATACTTAAAGTAAAAGTTACTGAGTCACTTTTTCAGAAAAGAGCATCGTTACATGTGATCTTTTCCATGCAATTCTTAAAGAATGAGAGGACTGAGTTCAAACTTGATTCTTTTAATTGGACAATTTGGAAATTACAAAATTAAGTGCACAAACAAAGTAAAGCCATATTACTCTTCTGACTGCGAATGGATCCACAATTGGACAATTTATGATGGTCTTATGGAGAGCCGCACCATCTGTTCTGTAATGGATGCGATTTAAAATGTAGTGAAGTACAATACTTAAGTAAAAACACGCTTAATTAAAAATAAAATTACTGACTTTAAAAAATACTCAAAAATATACACAAAAAAGCTACTCAATTATAGTAACGAGAGTAAATGTAATTAGTTACTTCCACCCTTGTCTATATGTCTACATCCTGCTATTAAACTCGGCCTTGACATCCAAGCAGGTCAATATTTTTATCTCACGTCGTACATTCCTTGTTTCAACCATAACCTGCGTAAAACCATAATCAAATTCCCCCCCCAATGTCCTTTCTCTCTGTCCAGGCTTACTGGTTGGTGTGGTCTTGCGTTACGGCATCCACGTTCCTCGGGACATCAGCAACGTCACCCTCAGCTGCAACGTCAACGCCAGCCCCGCCACCCTGCTGGTGAACGTCAGTGGCAAATTCTACGAGTACACTCTGAAAGGGGAGATCAACGCCAACGAGGTGGACGACGTGCAAGACAACGAGATGCTGCGCAAGGTAGAGACCAGAGACCCGTGTGTTATTGTGTCAGCGGAAACTGGATGTAGGAGAAAGGCTTGCACAGTATCTGATAGGTTGGAAAGCACCAGCATTGGCTACATTTCATTGGAGTGAAGTTTCTAAAGATCTTAAGGTTTCATACTGTTATTTCTACAAATCTGATCTTCTATCTGTGAGGCATTTCAGATGATTTCTCTGTTTTTATGCAGCATGAATTCTCCAGTAGCTTCCAGTCAACAGTTTTCTCCCCACGTTAATTAACTTTCTCATTTAGAGCACTGCAGTACAATGTTGGGAAATCTAAAACCTGATCAGAGCTTTTAGAAAAAGGGCTCAAAACTTACAGAAAAGGCTTATTACCTCCGCCAACAAAGTAGGACGGAGGTTAAGTTTTCACCCCTCTCTGTTTGTTTGTTTGGTAGCAAGATAACTAAAAAAGTAACGTATTTGGATGAAATTTGGTGGACAGGCCCTTTACCCGAAGATCAGTTGATTATGTCTGGAATTTCCACCACTAGGTGATTATCATTTTTTAATCCATAACTGTTATGCTGGGTTCATGTGCTGGTGGGAATTTCCGACTTCTGGGACCTCCAAGTCGGCTACTAAACAGCATTTCATTCATTTGCTGTTATCTGGGAAAATCAAACCCGGAAGACAAACGATAAACAAACATAAACCGTTACAACTGGGTGCTGCTCTGCAAGATGGGGAATTGTTCAGCGTTGGTGGAGGTTTGCGGTCACCAGATCTGTGTAAAAATTTAAAAAACAAGATCCTGGCCTTAATGACAGCATTCCACACCGGCCATTTGGTCTTCTAGAATGAAAGGTGATCTGATGAAAAGCTTTACTGCTGTGAAATTAGTATCAGCTGACATTCATTTGCCTCCGTCTGTGTGGAGAAACTGTCCCCGTTCCCCATCTTGTGATTTCACTCACCTTTGGTTGGTTGGCCTGGGAGCCGCCTCAGTCTGTCCCAAATGTGTAATTTCTGATGATACATTGATCAAACTCATGCATTAATTGCAGCAGCATGGAAATCCAAATATTTTGTCCGGCCAGGATTAGCAATAATTGCCCTTTGGAGGATTCTCGTTTGAAAGCAGATGTTTCATTGTGTATTCCAGTGATTCTGCACTATAATATGATACTGATATATATATATATATATATATATATATATTTTTTTTTTTGTGGCTCAGGTGACCTTTGACCCAGAAGTGTTCTTCAACATCCTCCTACCCCCTATCATCTTCCATGCCGGCTACAGCTTGAAAAGGGTACAGTATTGTTACTGTCCCTACCAATAAGCAGCACATATAATCTAAATGCTCAACAATTAGAAAGAGTAGCTATTTTTAACACACATGATTCTGCTCCTCCTTTGATGTAATGTCCTTTCATTTTTAGAAACCTAATTAGTTGAAGCTTTTATTAAAGATGAATGACTTGGATTGTACTCAACATATAGATAGATATTTGATGTGTTTATTGATGGTGTCTTTCAGAGACATTTCTTCCGGAACATGGGCTCCATCCTGGCTTATGCCTTTCTGGGGACAGTCATTTCTTGTTTCATCATTGGGTAAGAACAATATTGCTTTATTTGCCAACAGATTCCCCCAAAAAACAAGGTCCACTGCTCTGATTTCACATGTACATTCTATGTTCTAGGCAATATGCACAAAAGAAACTGTATTCCAATGCATTTTTGGTATATGTCAATTTCTGTGGTGGTAAAGCATGCGTGATGTCAGTACGGTCGGTGTTGCTGATATGGAAAGTACCTGCCGTTCCCCTGTTTGCCAGGTTGCTGATGTACGGCTGTGTGATGCTAATGAAGCAGGTGGGACAGCTGAATGGAGACTTTTTCTTCACTGACTGCCTGTTCTTTGGGGCCATCGTCTCTGCCACAGACCCTGGTGTGTATGATGGCTTTCAGTCTGCAGTAACAATTGCTTAATCAGCAGCTTTGAGTATGTCTTAGATAGTTATATTGTAATAAAAGGACAGTTTTGATGACAAGGAAGTACATTTACTATGCAGTTTTTAATTGAATTAGATTTAAATGAATGATTCTTGCTCGCAGATTACACGAAATATAAGTGGAATTCAGTTCTGTCCCTTAAAACGTGACGCTTTCAGTACAAATAATACATAGTCTGTTTCACAAACACAAAGATTAAATTCCACTAACAAAAACAATCCACCCTAAAACATGGACACCAGCTGCCACCTCTGAATTGGCTCAGTGACACGTATTGTTATTTGGGTCGGTTCTTATATCATGGAAGAAAACAAGAGGGATCCAAGAAGTGTGTGTGTGTTTGTGTTTGTGTTGCAGTGACGGTGCTGGCCATCTTCAATGAGCTGCAGGTGGATGTGGATCTGTATGCTCTGCTGTTTGGGGAGAGCGTGCTCAACGACGCGGTGGCTGTGGTTCTGTCCTCGTAAGTCCTCTGCCTTCCTCACACTCTATCAGCCATGAGTCTGCGTCTATCCTGATCCATCTAGAATATTTATGTTGCCAAACTTCTTCTACTACTTAACTAAGGTCACCAGAGCTGCCAACTGTTTTTGTGAGAGAAATGGCGGAAGTGCAAGTCATGCATTTTGTAAAGATCGGCTTGTGACCTTTTTTAGCTGCACCTCATACCAGCTTCTCATTAACACTGTGGGAAAACGTGAGGCTGCCCCCCTAAGCCAACACTTCTCGGTTTGTCTCCTCCTCTGCGTGGAACTCGGTTATTATTTCCCCAGAATTGTAATTCATTATGGCAGGCCCAGTGGAAGGGCCGGTCCCCAGGGAGAGAGTGTGGAGGAGACTCTGACCAAACCGTTGAATGGGTGTACTAAGTAGAGCAAGGCAATGTGTGCCTCTGCCTCAGGACAAACATGACAAAGCACCAGCCATTTGATATTAGATACTAGCTCAACACCAAAGAAGCAGACCCTTTAAAATAGTTATGCATTTATTTGTTTGGTTAACCCTTATGTAACCTGGTTTAGCAAATTCCTATTTACATTAATGACATTACATTCATTGAAATGTATCCAGAAGCCTAGGAGAGGGCAGGATGCCAATATATTCGTGTCGACAATCTCCCAAAATATATGGTGATTTGTTTTGTAAGTGTGGGGACTGGGAATGGAGAGAGATAATAAACCTCCTATTAGAGTCAGACCTGGTTCAAATATAATTTACAAATACTTTTAATGGTTTGCTTTATCCTATTTAAGTGCCAGATGAATGGGGTTTGCCACATAGAAAATTACAATGAGTGCCGGAAAGGTTAGACTATCTCAGTAATATATTCTGATTTTTTTTCCATACTTTCCTGTGATTGACAACTATTAAACGACTATTTAAATTGTCCCGATGCGTCCTCTCCTGCTGTCCCACACTCTAGATTAAGACCAAGGCTAAGAATTATTTGCAAATATACTATTTGACCCAAGTCTGACACATCATAGTCTCAAGAAGCTGTGAGTTTCTGCCTGGGATCAGTCATTTGTTAGCGATGGCTGTGAAGGCCCGATTTTTAGGAAGAGAGGCAGGCATGAAATGCTTTAGAAAAAGCCAAAGAGACTTACTAACAGGCAAAAATATTTGCCTGATAATAGCACTAGTAGTAGTTCTTGTAGTTCTTATTTACTACTGAATGTATGTGTGGTGTTTTATTGTGTTACACCAGGTCCATAGTAGCGTACCAGCCACAGGGGGACAACAGTCACACCTTCGAGGTCATGGCCATGCTCAAGTCCTTTGGGATGTTCCTGGGAGTCTTCAGCGGCTCCTTCGCTCTGGGCGTGGCCACCGGAGTCGTCACCGCTCTCATATCTTTCTCGCTGTTTTAATTTTTTATTACGTCTTTAAAAACCATCCACTATAGCATATTTACAATTCATGATTGCAGTTTAATATATTAAGTGGCATATTCATTATTTATTAAATTGGAAGTGATCTCCCAGTGTACAGTGTAACAGATGAGTTATGTATACATTACATTACATTACATTGTATTACATTGTATACAACGCTGCAAAAAATATCTTAAGTCATTTCGGCAGTATTGAGTCTTAAAATCTTTTCTTAAATCAAGTGAAAAAATCTGTCATTTGGCTAGATAATTTCACTTGTTTCCAATATAGTTTAATTTGTTTCAAGAATTCTCCTGAAACGGGTGACAATATTTTAAAATAAGTTTATAATAAGAAAGTTCTTGACACAAGTTTATTTGTGTTGGAAACAGGTGAAATTATCTCACCCCACTGGCAGATTTTTTCAGATTCACATATTAGAAAAATCTGATTTTAAGACTAAAGACTAGATTGAATGATTTAAGATATATTATTTGTGTGTATTGTTTAACTCCTTGACTGACCTTACGTGACCAAGTTCACCAAGCTGAGGGATTTCCAGCTGTTGGAGACGGCTCTGTTCTTCCTCATGTCATGGAGCACATTCCTATTGGCTGAGGCCTGTGGCTTCACAGGTAACACACACACACACACACACAGACACATGGAACTAACACTGCCAAGGTTAGGGGTTCGATACCCACGCAGGTCACCCATACTAAAAATGGGTGACTTTGGCTCTTTGGATAAAAGAGTCCACCAAATAGTATATGATTTCATTTGTTGTCATCCTCACATATGCAAGTGAAGGTTGTACTATTTTTGGGTGCTAAAAAGCTTTGAAAATTAAAAGGAACCAATAAAAGAATCAATAAGGAATCAGAGCCTGCAGACTGTCCTCCCTGTGGAGGGGGCAAGCAAAACTGAATTTCCCTACGAGGATCAGTAAAATATAACATTACATTATTGTTCTTAACTGATTATAGAACCAGGGGTTAGCTGTATTGATCCACTCTCTTTTCTGTCTGTGCCCCCTCCCCCGCTATGTTGTAGGAGTGGTGGCAGTGCTGTTCTGTGGAATCACCCAGGCCCACTACACCTTCAATAACCTGTCTCCTGAGTCGCAGGACAGGACCAAACAGGTCGGACTAGAACTACAACTACATCAATAGCCATTCTGTTTATTTATGCTATCTAAGTATGGAGTTTGTACCTTTGTACCTTTTGTATCTTTATTTTGAAAATGAAAAATAGTTTTGAAACTGACAACAAAGGTCTGAAAGCAAAAAAAAGTGAAAATGTGACATAACTAATTAGTTGCATGTCATGTTTTACAATATATCGTCATAATAAGATAATCAACAATGTGTTGGCAAAATACCTAGTCAGTATTTACATTTGCTGTCATGGTTCAGCAACACGTTCAGCCATCTTCATCAGTAGAGAACTGATGTGCTTGACTTGCCATTCAGCTGTCATAGCGTGCCTCTCCTCTACACCCCACCCACACCAACACAGGGTGAAGAAGATTTGGATGAATGAAAAACATCTTCTATGTTTTTTTGAATAATGGAAAAAAAAGATTCGAATGGCAAAGTAAGGGACATTGTAAATGAAAGAAGAATCCAGAACTGAAAACTGAAAGCTTTTTTTTTCACTTTCAAACCTTATGCAAGATACAAAATATAACTGAAAATGTTACTGCACTGGTCTTGTTTTAAATGTAATGTGTAAATGTCATCGTTTTCTTATTCCTACATCAGCTGAAGAAAATGTTGTTTGTGTTGTAGCTGTTTGAGTTGCTGAACTTCCTGGCGGAGAACTTCATCTTCTCCTACATGGGTCTGACCCTGTTCACCTTCCAGAACCACGTCTTCAACCCCATGTTCATCGTCGGGGCTTTCGTATCTTTTCGTATAAAACTACCTGGGGCCAACTAGCGAATGATACACAATAATGAATGATTGTATGTAAGCGTTATGATGCTAACACCAAGCCTGATATGCTGCTTTATCGTTATAGTGGCTACTTTCACTTTTAGGTTTTAGTTCTCTAATCCCAGAGCACCTCCCCACTTCCCACACACACACACAGGCACACACACACTCCATCTGATCAGCTCCACGTCATGCTATTAACCCCCCCAGTTGGCAACCCCCCCTCATAAACCAGTTTCAACATTATTCAGCAGTCAAAGAAAATGGTGACGTCAGTGAAGTTCCCAGACTATTACAGGCTACAACCAAGAAGCAAACAGTAATTGACTTAAAGGGAAAACCACAAGCTATAAGTCTATTAAATAAGCGTGGTGTATGGTGAGTGGGCTACACTAGCTCTCTGTTTTGTGCTTGGATCAAGACCCTTCCTTGACCACGTTCCCTCCCAGCTGGCAGTGTTCCTGGGCAGAGCCGCCAACATCTACCCTCTCTCCTTCCTTCTCAACCTGGGCCGACGCAACAAGATTAGATCCAACTTCCAGCACATGATGATGTTTGCAGGTCAGTAGTGTGCAGATGCTTTAGTTGACGATAGTATGTCTTCTATATCCTGATTATTGTAAAACTTATTCAGTCATGTGTAAGACCTGTATGAGGGAAATTGAGTTTTTGTTCCTTTGCACCCTGTCTTGGAGTACTGACTTAACCTGATTGTCTACTGGAGTGTTTTTCCAGTTCCTGCATGCCGCTGTGCAAAGTGTTATCTAACCAAAAGATAACACACACAGGCATGTAAACACTCATTTCCGGGCTTGACTTGTCTCACACAGAAACTTGTATATGTGTGTGTATTCTCCCCACTGTGATCCTCAGGGCTGCGTGGGGCGATGACCTTTGCCCTGTCCATCCGGGACACGGCCACGTACGCCCGACAGATGATGTTTTCCACCACGCTGCTCGTGGTCTTCTTCACTGTCTGGATTTGTGGCGGGGGAACCACCCAGATGCTGTCCTGCCTGCACATAAGGTATGACCTCACCTCACCGTAGATAGCACTGTCAAAGTCAGTCCTGGGTCAGATAGTATTTGTACACAATTAGCATTTGTTTTAACCTGCTTGGAGCCCCAGATGGGTGGGGTTTTCCACATCAGGGCATTTCAGATAATGGTAAATTGACTTATAAAATACTTTTCTTTGATTGTCCAGACTTCCTGACACCGATGGCATTGCTTTATGTTGTGTAACGGACCCATCTGGTACTCCTAGCAGGTTAAAATGCCAAGAATCCCATACAAACAGGAACTTAGAAACAAATTAGGAACTCTCTATATAGTGGAAAACACATGTACTTCCCAATGCTATTCTGGTTTGACAATTGATTGTGACTGTAACTGACTTAGATGTCTGATTCTTTCAACAGAGTGGGAGTGGACTCTGACCAAGACAACTCTGTGAGTGTAGCCCTTGTGAAAGATTTGTTACTATAATGTGACCGTGAGTATAAGAGAATACCAAACTGCATGTCTGTTTTTGTCTAGATGAGTATTGCTGAAGGCTCAGAGAGGAGGAGCACCAAGCAAGAAAGTGCCTGGCTTTTCAGAATCTGGTACAACTTTGACCACAAGTATCCTTTGGTGTTTTCTCCAGAAAAAAATAACATATTTTTAGATTGTCTGTGTTTAGATTGTCTACTTTGTGTCTTTGATAAGCTGTAAGTTTATAAGAACTTGATAGGTTTGTAATGCCATAAACACTGACTGGTGTTTATGGCATTACTGAGACTGGTGTCATTACTAGCTAGTTAGCTGTATCCAGTAAGTTTAAAGCTGAGCAATGACTATCCTGTGTAGTTCACAGTGTCAGACAGCAGAGGGTGTACCAAGTATAGCCTCTAAAAAAATAGCCTCCTTTATTGGCTGTGTAAGTCAAGTCAAGTAAGTAGCATATTAACTTAATAACTTGGTAAGTATCTTGGTTACTAACTTGTATAAGAACGACAGAAACATGGGTATGAAACCACAACTATATTGAATAACCTCAGCATTCATTATTCACACTCTCTGATACTGTCTAATGGCTCACAGTGCTTCTTTCAGTTGAAACAGTCCTTGACCCTAGCCCCCCTTCAGCTACCTGAAGCCGATCCTGACTCACAGCGGCCCCCCGCTCACAGCCACGCTGCCCACCTGCTGCGGCCCGCTGGCCCGCTGCCTCACCAGCCCTCAGGCCTATGAGGTCAGACGCTAGTTCATAATGCTATTCCTGACCAAATTTAATTTGTGAATTTTTCATTCTCTATTGTTTGAATTTAAAAAAGCTGTTGTAATGATGTTTGTGACATGCGGCAAGGAGGTTCCATTGGATTGGACATGAGATTTGCTCTATTGAGCAGATGATCAAGCATATGATCGTTGCACTTGACCTATGCACAAGTCAGAATTTCAACTGTTCATTAAAACCTTGAAAGTTTGTGGATTTGAGAAAAACAAAATAAGGCCTTGATGTAGATGGCCTTGAAAGTACTTGAGTTTTTGTTAAAATATAGCACCCAAATTCTCCAATATGCCTCAACACTTAAAGTCCTGAGGAAAGCCCTATGATGGAGATTTGCTTTGATATTGCAGCAGTTTTAAACCAGTGTCCAGTGTCCTTTGACCAGTAACATGTCTTACCCCAAAACATGGCAATTTTGAGACCTTGAATTTAACCAAAAAAGATCATGAAAGTCATTAAAAACTCCTTGATTTTGATGTGTGGGAACCCTGGGTATGGAATATCTGACATGCTCTCTCTTCCCCCACCAGAATGAGTGCCAGCTGAAGGATGACGACTCTGACCTCATCCTGACGGACGGCGA